>NW_027437053.1:0-37231 GCF_047716275.1 Strix uralensis
CCCGCCCCCCCCCCCCATTACCTCATGTAGAGCCGCCAGGTACTTGTAGGCTTTTCTCACCACCTCGTCCCTCTTGGCATCCTGGCGGGGGGCACATGGGATGATTTGGGGGGGCACTGGGACATCCCCACCTCCAGGGTACCCCAAAATACCCCCCCAGCACCCCAAAAACTTCCCCCCCCCCCCCAAAAAAAAAACCCCACCTTAAAGAGCAGCTCGTCGGTGACGCTGAAGGTTCTCTCCAGTTTCCCCACCAAGGAGTTGATCTCCTTCTGCAGCGCCCGCGTGTCCACTAAAATCTGGGGGAACCCCCCCCCAAAAAAAAAATGACAAATTTGGGGGGACCCCCCCCAAAAAAAAAAAGCTCTGGGGAACCCCCAAAAAAATCCCCAACCTTGCCGATCTCCTCCTTTTGCTTGCGGATGTTGCCACGATCTCCAGGATGCGCTGGGTGTAGACGGCGCGCGAGACGTCGCGGGGCAGCGCCTCCAGTTCCGTCAGCTGCCGCCAAAAAAATGGGGGGGCGGTGAAATTGGGGGGACCCCCCCCCCTCCCCTCAGCACCCCAAAATCCTTCCGATTCACCCCAAAAACTCACCAGTTGTTTGTACAGCTCTTCCTTGCGCCGGGCTTCGGCGGCGGCCCGAGCGGCTGCGCTCGTGGAGGGTGCGGATCTCCGAGAGGCGCCGCGATGATTCCAGCTGGGGTAGGATTTGGGGGGGGGGGACCCCAAAAAAATGGGAAAAAAACAAAAAAAAAAAAGGGGTTGGGGCACCCCAAAATTCAAAGGGGAACCCACAAATTTTTAAGGGGTCCCAGAGCACCAAAAAGTGCCCGGAAGGGAGATCCCGGAGGCTCAAAGTCATTGGGAAGGGGAATGGGATTTGGTGGGGAGGGGACCCAAAATGACCCCCCAGGGACCCCCAAAACCACCCCCAGGGACCCCCAAAATGACCCCCCAGGGACCCCCAAAACCACCCCCAGGGACCCCCAAAATGACCCCCCAGGGACCCCAAAACCACCCCCAGGGACCCCCAAAACGACCCCCCAGGGACCCCCAAAACCACCCCCAGGGACCCCCAAAATGACCCCCCAGGGACCCTCAAAACCACCCCCAGGGACCCCCAAAATGACCCCCCAGGGACCCCCAAAACGACCCCCAGGGACCCCCAAAATGACCCCCCAGGGACCCCAAAACCACCCCCAGGGACCCCCAAAATGACCCCCCCAGGGACCCTCAAAACCACCCCCAGGGAACCCCAAAATGACCCCCCAGGGACCCCCAAAACCACCCCCAGGGAACCCAAAATGACCCCCCAGGGACCCCCAAAACCTGCCAAGGAGGGACTTGGGGACCCCAAAATCACCCCCAGGGACCCCAAACCCTCCCCAGGGACCCCCAAAACCTTCCAAGGAGGGACCTGGGGACCCTAAAATCCCCTCAAGGGACCCCAAAACCTGCCAAAGAGGGACTTGGGGACCCCAAAACCCACCCAAGGGACCCCAAATCCCCCCCCCCAGGGACCCCAAAACCTTCCAAAGAGGGACATGGGGACCCCAAAATCCCCCCAAGCGACCCCAAACCCTCCCCAAGGACCCCAAAACCTTCCAAGGAGGGACTTGGGGACCCCAAAACCCCCCCAAGGGACCCCAAATCCCCCCCCCAGGGACCCCAAAACCTGCCAAAGAGGGACTTGGGGACCCCAAAACCCCCCAGTGACCCCAAAACCTGCCAAGGAGGGGTTTGGGGACCCCAAAATCCCCCCAAGGGACCCCAAAATCTGCCAAGGAGGGACATGGGGACCCCAAACCCCACCCAAGGGACCCCAAATCCCCCCCCCCAGGGACCCCAAAACCTTCCAAAGAGGGACATGGGGACCCCAAAATCCCCCCAAGCGACCCCAAACCCTCCCCAGGGACCCCAAAACCTTCCAAGGAGGGACCTGGGGACCCCAAAACCCCCCCAAGGGACCCCAAATCCCCCCCCCAGGGACCCCAAAACCTGCCAAAGAGGGACTTGGGGACCCCAAAACCCCCCCCAGTGACCCCAAAACCTGCCAAGGAGGGGTTTGGGGACCCCAAAATCCCCCCAAGGGACCCCAAAATCTGCCAAGGAGGGACATGGGGACCCCAAACCCCACCCAAGGGACCCCAAATCCCCCCCCCAGGGACCCCAAAACCTTCCAAAGAGGGACATGGGGACCCCAAAATCCCCCCAAGCGACCCCAAACCCTCCCAGGGACCCCAAAACCTTCCAAGGAGGGACCTGGGGACCCCAAAACCCCCCCAAGGGACCCCAAATCCCCCCCCCAGGGACCCCAAAACCTGCCAAAGAGGGACTTGGGGACCCCAAAACCCCCCCAGTGACCCCAAAACCTGCCAAGGAGGGGTTTGGGGACCCCAAAAATCCCCCCAAGGGACCCCAAAATCTGCCAAGGAGGGACATGGGGACCCCAAACCCCTCCGCAAGGGACCCCAAACCCTCCCCAGGGACCCCAAAACCTTCCAAGGAGGGACCTGGGGACCCCAAAACCCCCCCAAGGGACTCCAAATCCCCCCCCCTCAGGACCCCAAAACCTACCAAGAAGGGACTTGGGGACCCCAAAACCCACTTGAAGAGAATCTGGGCACCCCCAAATCCACTGGAATCAGAATTCCAGAGTCCCCAGGAGCCCCAAAACCCACCAGGAAGGGACCCCCAGAGCCCCCCAAAAGGGGGGGGGACAGACCCCAGAACCCCCTTTTTTTTTTTTACCTGAGCAGAGTCACGCAGGGCCCGGAGGTGCCGGTACTCGGCGAGGAGGGGCCCCCGGTGCCGCTCCCATTGCCCCGCCAGGCTGACGATGCGGCGGCTACTGGCCTCCACCACCAGCTGGCAACAACGTCAGGGACCCCCCCCCCCAAAAAAAATTAATCAGGGCACCCCCCAAAAACACTCCCCGCACCCCAAAAACCACCCCCTGCCCCCTCCTCTTCGCTCACCTCCGCCACCGGCAGCAGTTGGACAGCCCAAACCACCCCCCCGCTGCCCGCCGGGGCCCCCAAACGGCCTCAGAGCCCCCCCCCCAAAATGGGGGGGGGTGGGGGGGGGCACCCCAAAATCCTCACCTGGAGCTTGGCCATGTTGCTGTGGGCGTCTGGGAGCAGCTCGACCGCCCGCGCCTTCAGCCGAAGGGCGTCTTCCCGGCCCCCCCAGCGCCAAGCGGCCCTGCTGCACCTCCGCCTCCGCCTCGGGGTGGGGGGGGGGGGGACACAAAACACCTCAGGGTACCCCAAAACATCCCGTGACCCCACCCCCCACACCTCCTCCGGCACCCACCTGGGTGAGGCTGAGCTCAGCGTCCCGCACCTCCCCGCGACAGCCCTCGATTTCGGCTTCCAACCGGGCCAGGGTCTCCTCTAGGGCAGCCTCCTCGCCCGCCTGGCGCGCCCCTGCGTCCTGGGGAAGGGGGGGGGAAAACTCTGTTTGAATGTTGCCATCAGTAGGATCCAGAGTGAACGTGCATCCAACAAGACCGTTGGTACAGTCTAGAACAAACACGTGGCCCTCGGTAGGACCCAGGGTGAACGCGTGGCCATCAGTAGGGTCCAGAGTGACCACGCGGCTATCGGTAGGGTTCAGAGTGACCACGCGGCCATCGGTAGGGTTCAGAGTGACCACGCGGCCATCGGTAGGGTTCAGAGTGAACGACAGCCCCGTTACCTCCTCAGGGTTCTTTGAGGGGTGCAGGGTCTCGGCAGCCGCCTGGATCTGCTGCAGCAGGATTTGGGGGGTCCTGCAACATGAGACCCCGCAGCACGTTAGACCCTGGGGGGGGCCCCCAAAACACCCCCCAGCCCCCCCCAAACCACTCCCAGCCCTCCAGCAGCCCCCCCAGACCCCCAAAACAACCGGAGCCCCCCAAAACCAACCCCCAGCCCTCCAGCAGCCCCCCCCAGCCCCCCAAAATCAAACCCAGACCCTACAGCAGCCCCCCGAAACCAATCCCAAGCCCCCCCAGCGCCCCCCCAAACCAACCCCCAGCCCTCCAGGAGCCCCCCCAGCCCCCCCCCAAAACAACCCCCAGCCCTCCAGGAGCCCCCCCAGCCCCCCCAAAACCAACCCCCAGCCCTCCCCAGCCCCCCAAAATCAAACCCAGACCCTACAGCAGCCCCCCGAAACCAATCCCAAGCCCCCCCAGTGCCCCCCCAAACCAACCCCAGCCCTCCAGGAGCCCCCCAGCCCCCCCAAAACAACCCCCAGCCCTCCAGCAGCCCCCCCCAGCCCCCAAAATCAACCCAGACCCTACAGCAGCCCCCGAAACCAATCCCAAGCCCCCCCAGCGCCCCCCCAAACCAACCCCCAGCCCTCCAGGAGCCCCTCCCAGCCCCCCCAAACCAACCCATAGCCCCCAAAACCAACCTCCAGCCCGCCCCCCCCCCCCCCCCTCACCTGCTCGTGGGTCAGGTGCTGGGTGCGGGTGAAGCGGGACCCCTTGGGCAGGGCCCCCCCGGTCCCCCCAACCCCAAAAGCCTCTTGGAGCCAAGCGGGGTCCAGGGGACCCAGGGGGGGTCCCTGGGGACGGGGGGGGCAGACCTGGCGCAGGGGTTCCAGGGCCCGAAGTCGAGCACGGAGCCGTTTCCGCCCCCAAATATTCCTGAGGGAGATATTTTTTTTTTTTAGGGGGGGGGGGGTCACATTCATGGGGACCCCCAAAACAGCCCTCCCCATACCCCCACCCTCCCACAACTCAGAAAAAGGGGGGTCCTCACCCCCCCGCCCCCCAAAAACTCCTAAAAGTGAATAAGAGGACCCCCAACGCCCCCCCCCCCAAATTCTGGGGACCCCCCTCAGCCCCCCCACTACGGTTTTGGGGGGGTCTCTTACCTGGGGGGGCAAGCGGGAGGCCAAGCCGGGGCCCCCCCACTCCGCCTCCCAGTCGTGGCGGGCGCTGAGCTGGGCCCCGTGGGTCTCCAGCAAAGCCGGGGGGGTCCTGGAGAAAAGGGGGGGCTGCGCCGTCACGGGGGGGGGCAGCCCCCCCAAAATACTCCTGTAGCTCTGCAGCAGAGTGAGATGAAGCAAAATAAGCAAAATAAGCAAAAAAAAACCCCCAAGAACCCCCTGAAATTCCACCACCCCACCCCCCCCCAATCAGGTCTTACCTGGGGGTCCCCCACTTTGGGGCAGAACCAGGGGGCAGGTAGCGAAGGGGTAACGGCGGCTCGTTCCCTAAAAATGGGTTAATTAACAGGTTAATTACGGCTCTAAACTGGTCCACAAATTGGGGGGGGGCGTGGTCAGGGGGGGGGGGCGTGGTCAGGGCCCCCCCCCCACAAAAAAAACCTCACCTGCAAGCGCTGCAGCCGGGGGGTGCGGCAAGAGGGGGGCACCCAGGGGGTCCCCAGCTGCTCCTGGATGCGGGCGCCGATGGCTCGGAGCAGAGCCCCCGATTTCCCTGGAGGGGGGCGGCCGTGGGGGGGGAAAGCTCAACCTCCCCCCCCCAAAAACCCTCAGGGAACCCCCACCCCCACCCCCCAAAATCCATACCGGGGGGTTCAGCCCCTCTTTCGTTCTCATCCCGCGGCAGCTTTTCCACGAGGAAGAGGAGGAGGCGGCGCGTGTCGTGCTCGGAGCTGTAGAGGAAGGTCTGGTACCCCACGTCACCCCCAAATCCCAGCTCCTGTAGGGCGGGGGGGGGGGGGGAGAGAGAAGAGTTGGGGGGGTCACCTTAAAATTTTTGGGGTCCCTCTTTTAATTTTTTGGGGGGGGGATCCCCAACGTCGCACGTAAATCTCAGCCGTTCAGGAGAAGCGATAGGGTTTGGGGGGGGGTGTGTGTGTGTAAATTTTGGGGGTCCCCCGAGGGGTTTTTTTAATTTTTTTTTTTTTGGGGGGGGGGTACCTGGCAGGCGGCGGCCAAGTCGGAGGCGAGTCGGAAGCGTGCGGAGATCCCGGGGGCAGGAGGGGGTTGAGGGCGGCCCCCAACGCGGGGCGCACGGCTCGCAGGCAGCGCACGGCCGCCTCCACCACCAGCTCCGGGGTGAGGTCCCGCACGCTCTGCACCTCGGGGGGCACCGGCCTGGGGGGTTTTTTTTGGGGGGGGGGGTGTGTTAAAAAATCGTGGGGACCCCCCCAGAAATCCTGACACCCCCCCTGGGGTCACCCACGCACCTCCAAGCGCTCCCACCCCCCTCAATTTTTAGGGATCCCCCTCCAAAGGGTCAACCCCCCCCATCTCCAGTTGTGTGTCCCCCCCGCCCCGTAGAGGCACCCCCCCAAAATTATTGCTGCCCCCCAAAACTCCCACCCCACCCCCAAACCTTTAAGCCCCCCCCCGCAGACGTCCAGTCCCCTTTCTAAACCTTAGTGTACCCCCAAAATTATTCCAGGGTGCCCCCCCCCAAAATAACTCCCCAGGGTTCCCCCCCAAATCCACCTGGGGTCCCCCCACACCCCCAGTGTCCCCCCCGCCAGGGTCCCCCCACACCCCCAGTGTCCCCCCCACCCCCCAATCCTTAGGGTCCCCCCCACACCTCCAGTCCCCCTTCCAATCCTTAGCGTACCCCCAAAATTATTCCAGGGTGCCCCCCCCAAAATAACTCCCAAGGGTCCCCCCTCAAACCCACCTGGGGTCCCCCCACACCCCCAGCGTGTGCGTGTCCCCCCAAAATCCTTAAGGTTCCCCCCCAGCGACCCCCCCACCTCCAAATCCTTAACGGGGACCCCCAAAAACTCCCCCAGGATCGTGTGTCCCCCCCCCCCCAAAAACCTCCCCAGGGGTCCGCCCCAAATTCCTCACGTTCCCCCCCAAAACCTCCCCCGGAGGTCCCGCCCTCCCCCCCCCGTCTCCCAGACCCCCCCAAAACTTTTCAGTGCCCCCCCCAATCCCACGTCCCCCCCCCCCAAATCCCGGGGTGTCCCCTCACCCCAGATCCCCCCAAATTTTCCCGCCCCCCCCCCAAAAATAACTCACGTCCCCGCCTGACGCAGGGAGTGGATCAGGATTTTATCCACCTCCTCCATGTTTTGGGGGGGGTCGGGGGGGGGCCCCAAAATCCTACGAGGCAGAAGGGGGGGGGGGGTGGTTTTGGGGCGCAGCCCCGCGAGCCCCCGCCGCGAGTCACGTGAGGCGGGACCCGCCGCGAGTCACGTGAGGGGAGGAAACAGGCGCGAAAGCGAGGCTGCCCCGCCCACTTCCCCCGCGCGCGGGGCACGACGGGAGTTGTAGGCGCGAGGGAGGCGGGAAACTGAGGGGGTGCGAAGGGCGGGAAACTGAGGGGGGAAATGGCGGGAAGGGAGCGAGAGGGGGGTGAAGGGGGAAATGGTGCTTGGGGGGAGGGTTTGAGGGGAGAAATGGCGGCTGTGAGGGGGAAATGGAGCCCATGAGCGTAGTGAAGGGGGAAATGGTGGCCGTGAGGGGAGCTGAGGGGGGAAATGGCGGCCGTGAGGGGAGCTGAGGGGGAAATGGCGGCCGTGAGGGGAGCTGAGGGGGGAAATGGCGGCCGTGAGGGGAGCTGAGGGGGGAAATGGCGGCCGTGAGGGGAGCTGAGGGGGAAATGGCGGCCATGAGGGGAGCTGAGGGGGAAATGGCGGCCATGAGGGGAGCTGAGGGGGAAATGGCGGCCGTGAGGGGAGCTGAGGGGGGAAATGGCGGCCGTGAGGGGAGCTGAGGGGGAAATGGCGGCCGTGAGGGGAGCTGAGGGGGGAAATGGTGGCTGTGAGGGGGGAAATGGCACCTATGAGGGGTGGTGAAGGGAAAAATGGTGCTTATAAGGGGTGGTTGAGGGGGGCAAAATGGCGCCTGTGGGGCCTGAGGGGCGGCTGAGCGGGAAAATGGTGCTTGTGAGGGGGGAAATGGAGCCCGTGAAGGTGGTGAAAGGGGGAAATGGCGGCCGTGAGGGGTGGATGAGGGGGGAAATGGCGCCTGTTGGGGGAATGGCACCCGCGGGGGGCGAAGGTAAGAAACGGCGGCAGCGTGGGCCTCCGTGTCCCCACACGCGCGGTGTCCCCATCCCCGCGGTCGTGCCCTTGCTCCCCTCGCACGCGCGTGTGCCCCGGCACGTGGGCAGCGCTGCCCTCCCCGGCTCCTTCGTTAAGCCCTTTAATCTCCGGCGGTGACGAGCCGTGGGGACGGCAGAGCCCACGGACCCCCCCAAAATACCCCCCAAACCCCCTTAAATATACCCCCAACCCCCCTAAACATCCCCCAACCCCCTCCACCCCTCCCCAATCCCCCCTAAATATCCCCTAAATGCTCTCAAACCCCAAATCACCCTGAAAGTCCCTCAAAACATCCAACCCTCCGCCCCCAGACCCCATAGGTACCCCCAACCCTGCCAGACACCCCAAAAATACCCCCCCCCCGACCCCCCCAACAGGTACCCCCGGACCTCCCCGGACACCCATCGCCATGTCGGAGTCGGAGGAGAATGGAGAGGGTGAGTCTGGGCTGGGGGGGGGGGGGGGGGTGTCTTGGAGGGGATTTGGGGGTCCTGGGGAAGAAATTGGGGTTCAAGGGGGGGTCCCCAAGGGGATATGGGGTGCCCAAGAGTAGGGGGTGGCGGGGGGGGGGGGGCTGGTCTGTGTGTTCAGGGCTGATCCAGGGGTTGAAGGTTGGGGGGTGGGGGGTTGTCCAGGAGATTTCGGGGGGATCCAGGAGATTTTGGGGGGGTCCATGAGTGTCATGTCCCCCCCCCCCGGCCCCCCCCAAGGAGCTGCAGATGGGGGTGTTCAGGTCTGGTCCTGTGTGACCAGGGGTTGAAGGGTTGGTGGGGGGGGTGTCCAGGAGATTTGGGGAGGGGGCTGTGACGGTTTGGGGGGTCCAGGAGATTTGGGGGGGGATCCAGAAGATTTTGGGGGGGTCCTTAAGCGTCATGTCCCCCCCATGCCCCCCCACCTCCCCAAGGGGCTGCGGATGGGGGTGTTCAAGGTTGGTCCCTGTGTGACCAGGGGTTGGAGGGTTGAGGGGGGGTCCAGGAGATTTGGGGGGGGCGGGGAGGTGTCCGTGATGATCTGGGGGCAATCCAGGAGATTTTGGGGGGGGTCCTTAAGCATCATTATCCCCCCCCCCCAGGCCCCCCCAAAGGGCTGCCGTCCTACCCCGATGCCATGGGCCAACCCCTGGGGTGGCCGGTAGGTGAAAACCCCCGGGGGTGCAGCGGGCGGAGGGACCCCCCCCGGGCCAACGCCACCGACGTCCCCCCCACCCCCAAACACAAAGCTCAAGGTTCCGGGGGGGTCCATCGCTCCCCCCCGAGCCCTTTTCTGCCTCCGTCTCAACAACCCCGTCCGTCGAGCCGCCATCAGCATCGTCGAGTGGAAGTGAGTTGGGGGTTTTTGGGGGGGGGCTGGTGAAGACACCCCCCCCCCCCCCCCTCACACTCACCTTCACCCCAGGCCCTTCGACATCCTCATCCTCGCCACCATCTTCGCCAACTGCGTCGCCCTGGGGGTCTACATCCCCTTCCCCGAGGACGACTCCAACGCCGCCAACCACAACCTGGTGAGGACCCCCCCCCTTTAAAAAAATTAAAAAAAAAAAAAAAAAAGTGGGTTGGTGTCCCCCCCCCCGCCATTCTCTGCGCCGCCATTTTCCATTCACCGCACCCAGTGCCCTCAACTGGTCCCAGTCAAGCGCTGGTTTAACTCGTTAAAGAGATAACGAAGCCGCTTCGGGTGCCGCAGGAATGTGGGGGGGGGACGCCTTAAAACTGGGGTGTGTCCCCCCCCCTCCCAGAATGTGAATTTAACGGGGGGGGGGGGGGCGCCCCGCTGCGTCACACACATTCTGTTGGCTTAAGCCTCTTACCCAGCGCTAAGCCCGGCTTAACCGCTCCCGGGGAGACGCTGGGAAGAAGCGGGGGGGGGGTCCCTTAGGAAAAAGGGGGGTGCTGGGTATGATCTGGATTCTGGGGGGCCCCCCCCCCCCCTTTCTTTTTTTTTTTTTCTTCCTCCAGGAGCAGGTGGAATACGTCTTCCTCATCATCTTCACCGTGGAGACTTTCCTCAAAATCATCGCTTACGGGCTGGTCCTACACCCCAGCGCCTACATCCGCAACGGCTGGAACCTCCTCGACTTCGTCATCGTCATCGTGGGGTGAAGCGAAAGCGACAAGAAAAACCCCCAGGAAAAACGTAAAAAATATTTTCTAAAAAAAAAATAAAATATCATATTTTTTTTTTCAGGCTTTTTAGCGTGATTTTGGAACAGGCCTCGCACAAACCGGGCGAAGCCCATCACATGAGCGGCAAACCGGGCGGCCCTTCGACGTCAAAGCCCTGCGCGCCTTCCGCGTCCTCCGGCCCCTCCGCCTCGTCTCGGGCGTCCCCAGTGAGTTTTGGGGAACAAAAAACCCCCATTTGTATTTTTTTGGGGGGGGGGGCACGCCCCCCTAAATTTCCTTCCCCCCCCCGCCCCAGGCCTTCACATCGTGCTCAACTCCATCATGAAGGCGATGGTGCCGCTGCTGCACATCGCGCTGCTCGTCCTCTTCGTCATCATCATTTACGCCATCATCGGCCTCGAGCTCTTCATCTCGGCCGCATGCACAAAACCTGCTTCTTCGTCGGATCTGGTAAAAATTGGGGGCACCCCCCACCCCACCCCCCCAAAATCCTGAGGACACCACCCCACCCCCCCCCCAGTGATACACACACCCCCTGCCACAAGGCGCTTGGGCCCTCCCAAACCCTCTGACACCCCCCCAAAGGTCCCTAAATGTCCTGAGACCCCCCCCACAAAGGCACTTGGGCCCCCCCAAAACCCTCTGACACCCCCTCAGGGTCCCCCAAAACCCTGAAACCCCCCCCAGTGACACCCCCAAAGGCACTTAGACCCCCCCCAAACCCTCTGACACCCCCCCAAAGGTCCCTAAATGTCCTGAGACCCCCCCCACAAAGGCACTTGGGGCCCCCCCAAAACCCTCTGACACCCCCTCAGGGTCCCCCAAAACCCTGAACCCCCCCCAGTGACACCCCCAAAGGCACTTAGACCCCCCCCAAACCCTCTGACACCCCCCCAAAGGTCCCTAAATGTCCTGAGACCCCCCCACAAAGGCACTTGGGCCCCCCCCAAAACCCTCTGACACCCCCCCAGGGTCCCCCAAAACCCTGAAACCCTCCCCAGTGACACCCCCAAAGGCACTTGGGCCCCCCTAAACCCTCTGACACCCCCCCAAAGGTCCCTAAACGCCCTGAGACCCCCCCACAAAGGCACTTGGGCCCCCCCCAAAACCCTCTGACACCCCCCCAGGGTCCCCAAAACCCTGAAACCCTCCCCAGTGACACCCCCAAAGGCACTTGGGCCCCCCCTAAACCCTCTGACACCCCCCCAAAGGTCCCTAAACGCCCTGAGACCCCCCCACAAAGGCACTTGGGCCCCCCCCCAAACCCTCTGACACCCCCCCAGGGTCCCCCAAACCCTGAAACCCCCCCCAGAGACACCCCCAAAGGCACTTAGAACCCCCCCAAACCCTCTGACACCCCCCAAGGGCCCCTAAACTCCCTGAGCCCCCCCCACAAAGGCACTTGGACCCCCCCAAACCCCAAGACACCCCTAGTGACACCCCCCCAAAGGCACTTGGGCCCCCCCAAACCCTCTGACACCCCCCCAGGGTCCCCCCAAACCCTGAAACCCCCCCCAGAGACACCCCCAAAGGCACTTAGACCCCCCCAAACCCTCTGACACCCCCCCAAGGCCCCTAAACTCCCTGAGACCCCCCCACAAAGGCACTTGGGCCCCCCCCAAAACCCTCTGACACCCCCCCAGGGTCCCCCAAAACCCTGAAACCCTCCCCAGTGACACCCCCCAAAGGCACTTGGGCCCCCCTAAACCCTCTGACACCCCCCCAAAGGTCCCTAAATGTCCTGAGACCCCCCCACAAAGGCACTTGGGCCCCCCCAAAACCCTCTGACACCCCCTCAGGGTCCCCCAAAACCCTGAAACCCCCCCCAGTGACACCCCCAAAGGCACTTAGACCCCCCCAAACCCTCTGACACCCCCCCCAAAGGTCCCTAAATGTCCTGAGACCCCCCCACAAAGGCACTTGGGCCCCCCCCCAAAACCCTCTGACACCCCCCCAGGGTCCCCCAAAACCCTGAAACCCTCCCCAGTGACACCCCCAAAGGCACTTGGGCCCCCCTAAACCCTCTGACACCCCCCCAAAGGTCCCTAAATGTCCTGAGACCCCCCCACAAAGGCACTTGGGCCCCCCCCAAAACCCTCTGACACCCCCCCAGGGTCCCCCAAAACCTGAAACCCTCCCCCAGTGACACCCCCAAAGGCACTTGGGCCCCCCTAAACCCTCTGACACCCCCCCAAAGGTCCCTAAATGTCCTGAGACCCCCCCACAAAGGCACTTGGGCCCCCCCCAAAACCCTCTGACACCCCCCCAGGGTCCCCCCAAACCTGAAACCCTCCCCAGTGACACCCCCAAAGGCACTTGGGCCCCCCCAAAACCCTGTGACACCCCCCCAAAGGTCCCTAAATGTCCTGAGACCCCCCCCACAAAGGCACTTGGGCCCCCCCCAAAACCCTCTGACACCCCCCCAGGGTCCCCCAAAACCCTGAAACCCTCCCCAGTGACACCCCCAAAGGCACTTGGGCCCCCCCCAAACCCTCTGACACCCCCCCAAGGCCCCTAAACTCCCTGAGCCCCCCCCACAAAGGCACTTGGACCCCCCCAAACCCCAAGACACCCCTAGTGACACCCCCCAAAGGCACTTGGGCCCCCCCAAACCCTCTGACACCCCCCCAGGGTCCCCCCAAACCCTGAAACCTCCCCAGTGACACCCCCAAAGGCACTTGGGCCCCCCCAAACCCTCTGACACCCCCCTAAGGCCCCTAAACTCCCTGAGCCCCCCCCCCAAAGGCACTTAGACCCCCCAAACCCTCTGACACGCCCCAGCACCCCCCAAACCTCTTAGAGCTGCCCCGTGACACCCTCTAAAAGTGTTTGGACACCCCCAAACCCTCTGACACCCCCCAGGAGCCCCCCCAAACCTTGAAACCCCCCCAATGACACCCCCCAAAGTCTCTTGGACTCCCCCACACCCTTAAACCCCCCCCCCCCCTGCACCCCAGCTCCTTTCCCCCCCTCCCCAGCCCCAACATGTCGGACAAGCTCCCAACCCTCCATTTTAGGGGCGCACCTACCCCCTCCCCCACGCTTTTAAGGATATAACCCTCCTTTTAATCACTATTTTGGGGGTGCTGCTGCCCCCCCCCTACCCCCCCCAGACCTGGAATCGGAGGACGACCCCTCCCCTTGCGCCTTCTCGGGCCACGGCCGCGCCTGCCTGCAGAACAACACCGAGTGCCGGGGCCGCTGGGAAGGGCCCAACGGCGGCATCACCAACTTCGACAACTTCTTCTTCGCCATGCTCACCGTCTTCCAGTGCATCACCATGGAGGGCTGGACCGACGTCCTTTACTGGGTGAGCACCCCCCTCCCCAAAAAAACAACAAAAAAAAGCCACGCCCCCCCCCCCCCCCCCCCCCATTTTTCCTCAGCACCCCAAAATCCTTCCCGCTCGTCAAATCCTTCCCGCTCATAAAATCCTTCATAAATCCCCCAAAAATCCTCCTGACTGGACCAACATGTTGCTGAGGGGTGGATTTAAGTCCTCACTCCCCCCCCCAAACCCCCCCAATTTAACAGTGTGACCCTAAAATCTGCCCCCCTCCCTTTCTTGAGCACCCCAAAATCCCTCCTCTCTTCTCCAAGCCTCCAAAAATCTCCTAAAATCCCCCCGAAATGCTTCCAAATCCACCAACCAGTGCCCGAACGTCGTGTGTCCCCCCCATGTGTCGCTGAGGGGTGGATTTGGGGTCCCCCCTCCCCCCCATTTAAGTGTCATCCTAAAATCTGCCCCCCCAAATCCTTCCTGAGCACCCCAAAAACCTCCCCCCCCCTCTTAAAATGCCTTAAAAATCAACCCAAAATCCTCCCGACTCCGCCAACCGCCGCCCACATGTCGCTGAGGGGTGGATTTGGGGTCCCCCCTTCCCCCCAAACCCCCCCAATTTAACAGTGTGACCCCAAAATCTTCCCCCCCTCTTCCTGAGCCCCCCAAAATCCCCTAAAATCCCCCCAAAAATTGTTCTAATTCCACCAACCAGCACCCAAGTGTGGCGCTTATCACCCCACACGTCGCTGAGGGGGTGGATTTGGGGTCCCCCCTTCCCCCCAACCCCCCCCCAGTTTAACAGTGTGACCCCAAAATCTGCTCCTTCTCTTCCCTGAGCACCCCAAAATCCTTTCCCCCTTCCCCAAGCCCCCCAAAATTCCTTAAAAATCACCCCAAAATCCTCCCGACTCCACCAACCGGCACCCGAGCGTCGTGTGTCCCCCCACGTGTCGCTGAGAGGTGGATTTGGGGTCCCCCCCACCCCCAAATAAACATCACCCCAAAACTTGCCCCCCCAAATCCTTCCTGAGCACCCCAAAATCCTTCCCCCCACCCCAAAATCTCCTAAAAACCCCTAAAATCCTCCCAAACTTCTCATGACTCCGCCAACCGCCGCCCGAGCGTCGTGCATCCCCCCCTCATCGCTGAAGGGTGGCTTTGGGGTCCCCCCACCCCCCCAAATTTAAGAGTCACCCCAAAACCTCCCCCCCCCTTTTTTTTTTTTTTTTTTTTTTTTTAACCAGATGCAGGACGCGATGGGCCACGAGTTACCCTGGATTTACTTCGTCAGCCTCGTCATCTTCGGCTCCTTCTTCGTCCTCAATTTGGTGCTGGGGGTGCTCAGCGGGTAAGGCCATCGTTAGCGTGTTCTTAGCGTGTTCTTAGCGTGTTCTTAACATGTGTCCCCCCCCACCCCAGGGAGTTTTCCAAAGAGCGGGAGAAGGCGAAGGCCCGCGGCGACTTCCAGAAGCTGAGGGAGAAGCAGCAGCTGGAGGAGGATTTACGGGGCTACATGGACTGGATCACCCAGGCCGAGGACTTGGAGGGTGATGAGGACGAAGGGGAGCACGAAAAACACCGTAAGAGCTGTTTTTTTTTTGGGGGGGGGGTCCCCGTAAAATTTTTAACACCCCAAACCCACCCCCCAACTCTTACCCCCCAGGTTTGACCGCTGAGGATTTGATGGGCAAGAGGAAACCGCGGCTGAAGTGGCTCCGACACGCCAGTCACTCCACCGACACCCACAGTAACGACCCCCCCCCGCCCCCCGACGTTATCGGGGCTCCCTGGGCCCCCCCCCAAACTTGGGGTCCCCCTTTAACCCCCCCCCCCCCTTTTTTTTTCAGCCAGCCTTCCCGGCAGCGAGACGACGTCGGTCAACACCGAAACGGTGGGGGAGGAGGAGGCACATCCGACCGCCTGCGACCGCTGCCTGTGAGCGCCAAAATGGGGGGCCCCCCCCCTTCCCCCCAGCCCCTCGATACCTCCGGGGACCCCAAAACCAACCTCTACAGCACCTCAAGGTCACCTGGGACTCCCCCCATAACCCTCAAGGACCCTCTAAGCCCCCCAAAAGTCACCCCAGCACCTTATGACCCCCCTGGGTACCCCAGCTTCCCCCCCCTGTAACCCCAGGGACCCTCTAAGCCCCCCAAAAGTCACCCCAGCACCCTATGACCCCTCCAGGTACACCAACACCCTCTCTAATCACCCCCCCAGCACCCCAAAACTTCCCCCAGCACCCTATGACCCCCCCAGGCACCCCAACACCCCCTCTAATCACCCCCCCAGCACCCCAAAACTTCCCCCAGCACCCTATGACCCCCCCAGGCACCCCAACACCCCCTCTAATCACCCCCCCAGCACCCCAAAACTGCTCCCAGCACCCCTATGACCCCCCCCCCCGGGTACCCCAAACCCCCCCACAGGGCCTATTTCCCATGGCACCCCCCCAAAAATTTGGGGGTAACTCTGCGCTTTTTCCCTCCTCAGGGGTAAAATTACAAAGACGAAATTCTGGTGAGTGGGGAGAAAATTTGGGGGGAGGCTGTGGGAAAAAAGTGGGGGGCACAGTGTAGCCCCCCCCCCCCCCCCCACCAAATTCTCTTCTCTGACACCTCCCACCTGACGGGGGACGCTCTCTGTAACCCCAAACCCCCCCTTTCTGTCCCCAAAATAACCCCCGATGTCCGCCTGTCCCCTCCAACACCCCTCCCACCCCCCTGTACCCCCAAATCCCGCCCCCCCCAGCCGCCGCTTGCGCCGCCTGAACCGCCTGTGGCGCCGCCGGTGCCGCGGGGCGGTAAAATCCGTCTCCTTCTACTGGACCGTTTTACTCCTGGTGTTCCTCAACACCCTCACCATCGCCTCCGAGCACCACGGGCAACCCCCGTGGCTCACCCAGACGCAAGGTACAACCGCCCACCCCCCCCCCCGCCCCCCAACACCCCCTCCGACACCCCCAAATCTTCTTGATTAAACTCGGGGTGTTCCGTGTGTCCCCCCCCGCGCCCTCACCCCCTGCGTTGTAAAAGCTTACGCCAACAAGGCGCTGCTGTCGCTCTTCGCCGCCGAGATGGTGTTGAAACTCTACGCCCTGGGGCCCGCCTGTTACTTTGCCAGTTTTTTCAACCGTTTCGACTGTTTCGTGGTGTGCGGCGGCGTGTTGGAAACGGCGCTGGTGGAGCGAGGGGCCATGGAGCCCCTGGGCATCTCCGTCCTGCGCTGCGTCCGCCTCCTCCGCGTCTTTAAAGTCACCAGGTGACGAGGTGGGGGGGTGTAGGGACACTGTGACAGAGTGTAGGGAGACCGCGGCGGGGTGTAGGGACACGGTGATGGGGTGTAGGGATGTGGGAGGGTGTAGGGACAGTGTGACAGGGTGTAGGGACACTGTGAGGGGGTGTAGGGACAGTGTGACAAGGTGTAGGGAGACCGTGATGGGGTGTAGGGACATGGGAGAATGTGGGGACACCGCGATGGGGTGTAGGGAGAGTGTGACAGGGTGTAGGGAGACCGTGGCGGGGTGTAGGGACACGGTGATGGGGTGTAGGGATGTGGGAGGGTGTGGGGACACCACGATGGGGTGTAGGGACACTGTGATGGGGTGTAGGGATGTGGGAGGGTGTAGGGACAGTGTGACAGGGTGTAGGGACACTGTGAGGGGGTGTAGGGACAGTGTGACAAGGTGTAGGGAGACTGTGATGGGGTTTAGGGATGTGGGAGGGTGTGGGGACACCGCGATGGGGTGTAGGGACAGTGTGACAGGGTGTAGGGAGAGTGTGACAGGGTGTAGGGAGACCGTGGCGGGGTGTAGGGACATGGTGATGGGGTGTAGGGATGTGGGAGGGTGTGGGGACACTGTGACAGGGTGTAGGGACACTGCGAGGGGGTGTAGGGACCTGGGAGGGTGTAGGGACAGTGTGACAGGGTGTAGGGAGAGTGTGACAGGGTGTAGGGAGACCACGGCGGGGTGTAGGGACATTGTGATGGGGTGTAGGGATGTGGGAGGGCGTAGGGACGGTGTGACAGGGTGTAGGGACACTGTGACAGGGTGTAGGGATGTGGGAGGGTGTGGGGACACCGCGACGGGGTGTAGGGACACCAGCGCAGGGTGTAGGGACACTGGTGGGGTGTAGGGACACCGTGACAGGGTGTAGGAACACGGGAGGGTGTAGGGACACTGTGACAGGGTGTAGGGACACGGGAGGGTGTAGGGACACTGTGACAGGGTGTAGGGACACCGTGACAGGGCGTAGGGACACGGGAGGGTGTAGGGACACCCCGCTGGGGCGTAGGGACACCGTGACAGGGCGCAGGGACACGGTGGGGGTGCAGGGCCACCAGCGCAGGGTGTGGCCCCACCGCAGCGCCCCAGCTCCCCTCTCCCAGTCCCCTCCCAGTCAACCCAGTATCCCATAGGCACTGGGCGTCGCTGAGCAACCTGGTGGGCTCCTTGTTGAACTCGATGAAGTCGATCGCGTCCCTCCTCCTCCTCCTCTTCCTCTTCATCATCATCTTCGCCCTCCTGGGGATGCAGCTGTTCGGGGGCCGCTTCAGCTTTGACGAGACCCAAACCAAGCGCAGCACCTTCGATACCTTCCCCCAGGCGCTGCTCACCGTCTTCCAGGTACCCCAAAACCTGCGGGGGGGCACCCCAAAAATTTTGGGGGGGTGGGGGGGGGCTGTGGAGGGACACAGGACCCCCCCCCCCCCCAAAATCTGGGCGCGGGGGAAGCGCCAAATTCATGGGAGTTTCCAAAACGCAGAGTGAAAGAGGGGGGGGGAGGCTGAAATCTGGGGGGGGGGACACCCCGAAATCTAGGGGGACACACACCCCAAAATCTGAAATGCATCGGGGGACCCTAAAACCCATAGCGGACCCCTAAAATCGCTGGGGAAGCCCAAAATTTGTGGGGAAAACTGGAAGCCTTGGGGGGGACCCCGAAATCTGTAAGAGACCCCAAAATCCCTGGGGGGACCCCAAAATCCCTGGGGAACCTTGAAACCTTTGTGGGGGACCCCAAAATCCCTGGGGAACGCCAAAATCTGGGGGAGACCCTGAAACTCATGAGGGACCCCAAAACCTGTGGGGGACCCCAAAATCTATTGGGGAATCTGAAACCTGGGGGGGACCCCAAAATCTATTGGGGACTCCAAAATCTATTGGGGAAACTGAAACCTGGGGGGGACCCCAAAATCTGGGGGAGACCCAGAAACCCATGGGGGACCCCAAAATCCCTAGGGGACACCAAAACCTGTGGGGGACCCCAAAATCTATTGGGTAATCTGAAACCTGGGGGGGACCCCAAAATCCCTGGGGGACCCCAAAATATGGGGGAGACCCAGAAACCCATGAGGGACCCCAAAATCTGGGGGGGGACCCCAAAATCTGGGGGAGACCCAGAAACCTATGGGGGACCCCAAAATCCCTAGGGGACACCAAAACCTGTGGGGGACCCCGAAATCTATTGGGGAATCTGAAACCGGGGGGGGACCCCAAAATCCTTGGGGGACCCCAAAATCCCTAGGGGACACCAAAACCTGTGGGGGACCCCGAAATCTATTGGGGAATCTAAAACAGGGGGGGACCCCAAAATCCCTGGGGGACCTCAAAATATGGGGGAGACCCAGAAACCCATGGGGTGACCCCAAAATCCATGGGGTGACCCCAAAACCCATGGGGGATCCCAAAACCTGTGGGAGACCCTGAAACCCCCGGGGGACCCCAAAACCCATAGGACACCCCAAAACCTATGAATCCCCCCCCAAAAAAAACCAACCTCCTTCCTTCACCCTCCTATAGTTGTCGCTCCGGGGGTGATGGGTGACCGGGAGACATACTGGGAGCACTGGTGGAGACTGGGGGGGGCGGGGGACCACAGGCGCTGAGGTTTTGGGGTGACACTGGTGTTTTGGGGGTGTCGTCCCCCCCCAACACCCCCCAGATCCTGACGGGGGAGGACTGGAACGCGGTGATGTACGACGGGATCATGGCCTACGGGGGCCCCGTTTTCCCCGGGATGCTCGTTTGCGTTTACTTCGTCATCCTCTTCATCTGCGGGAACTGTGAGGAAAAGTGGGGGGGGAACTGGGACAGACTGGGAGAGGGGGGAGCCAGGGAACTGGGACGGACTGGGAGAGGGGGGAGTCAGGGAACTGGGAGGGGGGGAACTGGGAAGGGGGAGACGCTGGGGTTGGGGAGCGAGAAGGAGAGATTGGGACTGGGAGCAGGAGCGAACCCCGAAAGAAGGGGACTGGGAGGCTACTGGGAGGCTACTGGGAGGCTACTGGGAGGCTACTGGGAGGGCTGGTTAACCCTTTCCTCCCCGCAGACATTCTCCTCAACGTCTTCCTGGCCATCGCGGTCGACAACTTGGCCGACGCCGACAACATCAACTCGAAGGCTGGAAAAAAGTGAGTGGAGGGGGACGGGGGGGTTTGGGGGGGGGCTGGGGTCCCTTTTGGGGGGGTTGGGAGGGGGCCCCCAAATGCCTGAGTCACTTTGGGGGGGGGCTGGGTCCCTTTTGGGGGGCCTCCAGACACCTGGGTCCCTTTTGGGGGGGGCTGGGTCCCTTTTGGGGGTTTTGGGGGGGCACCCAAATGCCTGAGTCCATTTGGGGGGGGGTTGGGTCCCTTTTGGGGAGCCCCCAGACACGTGGGTCCCTTTTGGGGGGGTTGGGTCCCTTTTGGGGAGCCCCCAGACACCTGGGTCCCTTTTGGGGGTGTTGGGTCCCTTTTGGGGGCCCCCACACACCTGGGTCCCTTTTGGGGGTGTTGGGTCCCTTTTGGGGAGCCCCCGGACACGTGGGTCCCTTTTGGGGGGGGCTGGGTCCCTTTTGGGGGGCCCCCAGACACCTGGGTCCCTTTTGGGGGTGTTGGGTCCCTTTTGGGGAGCCCCCGGACACGTGGGTCCCTTTTGGGGGGGGCTGGGTCCCTTTTGGGGGGCCCCCAGACACCTGGGTCCCTTTTGGGGGGGTTGGGTCCCTTTTGGGGGGCCCCCAGACACCTGGGTCCCTTTTGGGGAGCCCCCAGACACCTGGGTCCCTTTTGGGGGGGGCTGGGTCCCTTTTGGGGTGCCCCCAGACACCTGGGTCCCTTTTTGGGGGGGCTGGGTCCCTTTTGGGGGGCCCCCAGACCCCTGGGTCCCTTTTTGGGGGCGCTCCCCTGGCTGAGCCCCCCCCTTTCCCCCCCCCCCTCCAGGGACAAGGCCGGGGAGGCAGAAGCGGCCGCGGGGAGGCCAGGACGTGAGCGTGAAGGTGACTATGGGGGGGTGTGTGTGTGTGTGTTTGGGGGTTCCCCCCCCCCCAAATTGTGCCCTTTTACCCCCCCCCCAACTTTTTCCACTCCCAGGTCGAGGGGGAGCAGGCGGAGGAGGAGGAGGAGGAGGAAGGGAGCGAGGAAGGTGAGTGTCACCCTCCCCCTGGCGGGGGGTCAGGGGGTTGGGGGGAGGCTCAGTGACAGCCCCTGTGCCCTGTAGGTGACGAGGAAGCCGGGGGGGAGCGGGACAGTCTGGGGGGGCCCCGACTGGAGCCCCCGGAGGAGCCCCCCAAAACCAAAGTGGCGCCGATCCCCGAGGGCAGCGCCTTCTTCCTGCTGGGCAGCACCAACCCGTGAGAGGGGGACACTGGGAGCACTGGGAGGACTGGGAGGGGGGATACAAGGGATATGGGGGGACTGGGAACCAGAACTGGGGATATTGGAAGGGGTGGAGGGGGGATACAAGGGGCTGGGGACAAACTGGGAGCACTGGGAGGACTGGACGGGGGGCGCTGAGGATGCTGGGGGACTGGGGATGCAAACTGGGAGCACTGGGAGGTGTGGATGGGGCATACAAGGGACTGGGGACAAACTGGGAGCACTGGGAGGTTTGAATGGGGGATACAAGGGACTGGGGACAAACTGGGAGCACTGGGAGGTGTGGATGGGGGATACAAGGGACTGGGGACAAACTGGGAGCACTGGGAGGTGTGGATGGGGGATACAAGGGACTGGGGACAAACTGGGAGCACTGGGAGGTGTGGATGGGGGATACAAGGGACTGGGGACAAACTGGGAGCACTGGGAGGTGTGGATGGGGGATACAAGGGACTGGGGACAAACTGGGAGCACTGGGAGGACTGGGCGGGGGATGCTGAGGACGCTGGGGCACTGGGGATGCAAACTGGGAGCACTGGGAGGTGTGGATGGGGGATACAAGGGACTGGGGACAAACTGGGAGCACTGGGAGGACTGGGAGGGGGACGCTGAAGACGCTGGGGGACTGGGGATGCAAACTGGGAGCACTGGGAGGTGTGGATGGGGGATACAAGGGACTGGGGACAAACTGGGGGCACTGGGAGAACTGGACTGGGGATACAGGGGACGGGGGACACGAACTGGGGATACTGGGAGGACTGGGACTGTGGACAATAGGAACATTGGGGGATGGAGACTGGGAACAAACTGGGAACACTGGGAGGACTGGGAGTGGGGATACAAGGGACATGGGGGGACTGGGGACACAAACTGGGGATACTGGGAGGACTGGGGCTGGGAGCACGATGTGGCACACGGTGGGGACTGGGGGACACTTGAGGGGGAAACTGGGAGGAACTGGGCTTAACTGGAATAGGGGGATCCCCCTGCAGGGGGGACCTGGGAGCGCTGGGGGGAAGGGGGCGCCCAGTAAACTGGTGGGGGGAGCTACTGGGAGTTAACTGGGAGCACTGGTGCTCGGCGCAGGCTGCGGGTGCGGTGCCACGCCCTCATCCACCACCACGTCTTCACCAACCTCATCCTCGTCTTCATCATCCTCAGCAGCGTCTCGCTGGCCGCCGAGGACCCCGTCCGCGCCCACTCGCCCCGCAACCACGTGGGCTACTGGGCAAACTGGGAGAAACTGGGACAAACTGGGACGGGGATGGCGGGGGGGTGGGGGAGAGGAGTTTATTTACACCATAACCACGTGGGACACTTGGGATCCGCTCGCCCGGTGATGGGGAAGTGGGGGGGGACTGGGAAGAGCTGGGGGTCCCTGGGGGGGGTTTGGGGGTCCCTGGGGGGGATTTGGGGTGTCCTTGGGGGGGGGGGTTGGGGGTCCCTGGGGGCCATTTGGGGTGTCCTTGGGGGGGGTTTGGGGGTCCCTGGGGGCTTTTGTGGTGTCCTGGGGGGGGTTGGGGTGCCCTGGGGGGCGGTTGGGGGTCCGGGGGGATTTTGGGGTGTCCTGGGGGGGGGGGGGGTTGGGGTGTCCTGGGGGGGGTTTGGGGTGTTTTGGGGGGGTCCGGGGGGGGGGTTTGTGAGGCCCGGGGTGGGTTTTGGGGGGCCCTGGGGGGGTGTCGGGGTCACCCCGTTTCCCCCCCAGATCCTGGGTTACTTCGACTACGCCTTCACCTCCATCTTCACCGTGGAGATCCTGCTCAAGGTACGGGGGGGTGGGGGGGTCCCCCTCAGGTTTTGGGGGGGTCCCCAGGGTGTTTTTTTTAGGGGGGGGGGGATCCCCGAAGTCGGGGTTCACGGCCTCCCCCAGATGACGGCGTTCGGCGCCTTCCTGCACAAAGGCTCCTTCTGCCGCAACTGGTTCAACCTCCTCGACCTGCTGGTGGTCGGCGTCTCCCTCATCTCCTTCGGCATCCAGTGAGCACTGGGGGAGAACTGGGAGTGCAACTGGGGGGCACTGGGAGGCACTGGGAGTGCCTTTGGGGGCACTGGGAGGTTCTGGGAGTGCCTTTGAGGGCACTGGGAGCTCCAGTGGGGGTACTGGGAGGTACTGTGAGTGCCTTTGGGGGCACTGGGAGGCACTAGGAGCTCCAGTGGGGGTACTGGGAGGTACTGGGAGTGTCTTTGGGGGCACTGGGAGGCACTGGGAGGTACTGGGAGTGTCTTTGGGGGCGCTGGGAGGCACTGGGAGCTCCAGTGGGGGCACTGGGAGGTACTGGGAGTGTCTTTGGGGGCACTGGGAGCTCCAGTGGGGGCACTGGGAGGTACTGGGAGTGTCTTTGGGGGCACTGGGAGGCACGAGGAGCTCCAGTGGGGGCACTGGGAGGTACTGGGAGTGTCTTTGAGGGCACTGGGAGGCACTAGGAGCTCCAGTGGGGGTGCTGGGAGGTACTGGGAGTGCCTTTGGGGACACTGGGAGGCACTAGGAGCTCCAGTGGGGGCACTGGGAGGTACTGGGAGTGCCTTTGGGGGCACTGGGAGCTCCAGTGGGGGCACTGGGAGGCACTGGGAGCTCCAGTGGGGGCACTGGGAGTGTCTTTGGGGGCACTGGGAGGCACTAGGAGCTCCAGTGGGGGTACTGGGAGGTACTGGGAGTGCCTTTGGGGGCACTGGGAGGCACTAGGAGCTCCAGTGGGGGCACTGGGAGGTACTGGGAGTGCCTTTGGGGGCACTAGGAGCTCCAGTGGGGGTACTGGGAGGTACAGGGAGTGCCTTTGGGGGCACTGGGAGGCACTGGGATCACAACTGGGGGCACTGGGAGCACCATCAGGGGCACTGGAAGTGCCTTGAGGTTACTAGGAGGCACTGGGAGCTCCACTGGGGGCACTGGGAGTGACTTGAAGGGCAGTGGGATTGTTGCTGGGAGCACTGGGAATGTCTTTGAGGGCACTGGGAGTGCAACTGGGGGCACTGGGAAGCAACTGGGGGCACTGGGAAAGCTACTAGTTGGACTGGGAGGGTACAAGGAACACCACTGGGAGTAGTGGGAGACACTGGGAGCGTTACTGGGAGTTAACTGGGAGCACTGGTGTCCCGCGGCAGCTCCAGCGCCATCTCGGTGGTGAAGATCCTGCGGGTGCTGCGGGTGCTGCGACCCCTGCGAGCCATCAACCGCGCCAAAGGCCTCAAGGTGCGCCACTGGGAGGAACTGGGAGGCACTGGGAGGGACAGGAGACACCCAGCAAATGCCTGTAGGCTGTACTGGTGGGACTGGGAGGCACCGGGGCCCCTGTGTGGGGTGTCGCTGGGGTGACACCGCACATGGGTGACAGTGGTGGCACCGTGTCCCTGACAGGAGGGTGTCAGGGGTGTCCCCGTGTCCGGGTGTCCCCAACATACCGGTGTCCCCGTGTCTGGGTGTCCCCAACATACCAGTGTCCCCGTGTCTGAGTGTCCCTTTGTCCAGGTGTCCCTGTGTCTGAGTGTCCCCATGTCCAGGTGTCCCCGTGTCGGGGTGTCCCCGTGTCCGGGTGTCCCCATGTCCGGGTGTCCCCGTGTCCGGGTGTCCCCGTGTCGGGGTGTCCCCGTGTCCGGGTGTCCCCGTGTCAGGGTGTCCCCATGTCCGGGTGTCCCCATGTCAGGGTGTCCCCGTGTCCGGGTGTCCCCGTGTCAGGGTGTCCCCATGTCCGGGTGTCCCCATGTCCGGGTGTCCCCGTGTCAGGGTGTCCCTGTGTCGGGGTGTCCCCGTGTCCGGGTGTCCCCGTGTCCGGGTGTCCCTGTGTTAGAGTGTCCCCATGTCCGGGTGTCCCCATGTCCGGGTGTCCCCGTGTCGGGGTGTCCCCGTGTCGGGGTGTCCCTGTGTCGGGGTGTCCCCGTGTTAGAGTGTCCCCGTGTCAGGGTGTCCCTGTGTCGGGGTGTCCCCGTGTTAGAGTGTCCCCGTGTCAGGGTGTCCCTGTGTCGGGGTGTCCCTGTGTCAGGGTGTCCCTGTGTCGGGGTGTCCCTGTGTCCGGGTGTCCCTGTGTTAGAGTGTCCCCGTGTCGGGGTGTCCCCGTGTCGGGGTGTCCCCGTGTCAGGGTGTCCCTGTGTCGGGGTGTCCCTGTGTCCGGGTGTCCCCGTGTCGGGGTGTCCCCGTGTCCGGGTGTCCCCGTGTCAGGGTGTCCCTGTGTCCAGGTGTCCCCGTGTCCGGGTGTCCCCGTGTCCGGGTGTCCCCATGTCCGGGTGTCCCCGTGTCAGGGTGTCCCCGTGTCCAGGTGTCCCCGTGTCGGGGTGTTGCTGACGTCCGCCTGTCCCCCCCCCCCCCCAGCACGTGGTTCAATGCGTCTTCGTGGCCATTCGCACCATCGGCAACATCATGATCGTCACCACGCTGCTGCAGTTCATGTTCGCCTGCATCGGGGTGCAGCTCTTCAAGGTGGGGGGGCGACACCCCCGCGGACACCCCCAACCCCGGGGGGGGTCCCCAAAACCCCCCTGAGGGGCCGGGGTCCCCCCTGAGCCCCCCCCGTTTCCTCAGGGCAAGTTCTACAGTTGCACCGACGAGGCCAAACACACCCCCGGCGAGTGCAAGTGGGTCCCTGAACCCCCAAACTGACCCCCCCGCACCCCCAAACTGACCCCCCCGCACCCCCAAACTGTCCCCCCGCCCCCCCAAACTGACCCCCCCGCACCCCCCCTGCACCCCCAAACCGACACCCCCCCCCCCACTGCCCTGGTGCTCCCTGAGAGTGAGTGTGAGTGTGGGCTGAGGGTGAGCGAGGGCGGGGGGGGGGGGAGTGCAGGTTGGAGGTGGAGTGGGAGTGTGGGCTGAGTGTGAGTGTAGCTTGATTGCGAGTGTAGGCTTGAGTATGAGTGCAGGCTGAGTGTAGATTGAGCGTGTGTGTAGCTTGAGTGTGAGGGCAGATGTGAGTGTAGGCTGAGTGTGAGTGTGTAGATTGTGTCAGCTGAGTGAGAGCGTAGCTTGAGTGAGTTTAGGGTGAGTGTGAGTGTAGCATGAGTGTGAGTGTAGATTGTGAGTGTGCCTTGAGTGTAGGTGTAGATTGTGAGTGTAGCTTGAGTGAGTGTAGGCTTAGTGTGAGTGTACCTTGGGTGTGAGTGCAGGCTGAGTGTGAGTGGATTGTGAGTGCAGGCTAAGTGAGAGTGTAGCTTGAGTGTGAGTGTAGGCTGAGTGTGAGTGTAGATTGTGAGTGTCAGCTGAGTGAGAGTGTAGCTTGAGTGAGTTTAGGCTTAGTGTGAGTGTAGGATGAGTGCGAGTGTAGATTGTGAATGCAGGGTGAGTGTGAGTGTAGCTTGAGTGAGTGTGGGCTTAGTGTGAGTGTACCTTGGGTGTGAGTGCAGGCTGAGTGAGAGTGTAGCTTGAGTGTGAGTGTATCTTGAGTGTGAGTGTGGAGTGTGAGTGCAGGCTGAGTGTGAGTGTACCTTGTATGAGCGTACCTTGAGTGTGAGTGCAGGCTGAGTGTGAGTGTAGCGTGTGAGTGTACCTTGAGTGTAGCTTGTGAGCGCAGGCTGAGTGAGTGTGTAGCTTGAGCGACTGTAGGCTGAGTGTGAGTGTGAGCACACCTGGAGTGTGAGTGCAGGCTGAGTGTGAGTGTACCTTGTATGTGTGTACCTTGAGTGTGAGTGCAGGCTGAGTGTGAGTGTACCTTGTATGTGTGTACCTTGAGTGTGAGTGCAGGCTGAGTGTGAGTGTAGCGTGTGAGTGTACCTTGAGTGTGAGTGTAGCTTGTGAGCGCAGGCTCAGTGAGTGTGTAGCCTGAGCGAGTGTAGGCTTAGTGTGAGTGTACCTCGAGTGTGAGTGCAGGCCGAGTGTGAGTGTAGCTTGAGTGAGCTTAGGCTTAGCGTGAGTGCAGGCTGAGTGTGAGTGTGGATTGTGACTGCAGGCTAAGTGACAGCGTAGCTTGAGTGAGTGCAGGCCGAGTGTGAGTGTACCTTGAGTGTGAGTGCGAGTGCAGGTTGTGAGTGCAGGCTGAGCACGAGCGTAGCCTGAGCTTAGGCTTAGCGTGAGCACACCCGGTGCGCGAGCGCCGGCGGCTCCCCCGGCCCCGCGCTGTCGGGGTGTCACCCCCCCACCCCCCCCCCCCCAAACTCCAGGTGTGGGTGCCCCCACCCACCCCCTCCCCCCGCGCAGGGGCACCTTCCTGGTGTACAAGGACGGGGACGTGTCCCACCCGGCCGTGCGCGAGCGCCTGTGGCACAACAGCGACTTCAACTTCGACAACGTGCTGGCGGGGATGATGGCGCTCTTCACCGTCTCCACCTTCGAGGGGTGGCCCGCGTGAGTCGTCACCCCCACCCCGGGGGTCCCCTGTGTCCCCCCGTCATGCTGGCGTGGTGGTGACAGCCACCTGTGTGGGTGTCGTGTCCCCCCAGCCACGTGTCATCGCGGTGTCACATTGTCACCCCGGCCACCTGTGCGGGTGTTGTGACCCCCAACCCATATGTATGAGGCCACCGCGGTGTCACTTTGTCACCCAGCTGCCTGTGCGGGTGTCATGTCCCCCCACCCATGTGTCACCGCGGTGTCACATTGTCACCCCGGCCACCTGTATGGGTGTCATGTCCCCCCACCCACGTGCCACCACAGTGTCATGTTGTCACCTCGGCCACCTGTGCGGGTGTTGTGTCCCCCAACCCACGTGTCTGAGGCCACTGTAGTGTCACTTTGTCACCCCAGCTGCCTGTGTGGGTGTTGTGTCCCCCCACCCACGTGCCACTGTGGTGTCATGTTGTCACCTCGGCCACCTGTGGAGGTGTCACATTGTCACCCAGGCCACCTGTGCGGGTGTCGTGTCCCCCCACCCACGTGCCACCACGGTGTCACTTTGTCACCCCGGCCGCCTGTGCGGGTGGGTGTTGTCCCCCCCTCCCCAGCCACCCGAGGCCACCGCGGTGTCACTTTGTCACCCCGCCGCGGCGCTGACAACCGCCCACGCGGGTGCCGTGTCCCCCCCACCCCGTCAGGCTGTTGTACAAAGCGATTGACGCCAACGCCGAGGACCAGGGGCCCATCTACAACTACCGGGTGGAGATCTCCATCTTCTTCATCGTCTACATCATCGTCATCGCCTTCTTCATGATGAACATCTTCGTCGGCTTCGTCATCATCACCTTCCGGGCGCAGGGCGAGAGCGAGTACCGCAACTGCGAGCTGGACAAGAACCAGGTGTCTGAGGCCACCGCGGTGTCACCCGCCTGGCGCGGGGTTGTGTGTCGTGTCCCCTTCCCTCCCCACCCAGGTGTCTGAGGCCACCGCGGTGTCACCCGGTTGGCGTGGTGTGCGTGGTGGTGACAGTTGGCTGTGGGGTGTTGTGTCACCTCCCCAACCAGGTGTCTGAGGCCACCACGGTGTCACCCGGCTGGTGTGGTGTGCGTGGTGGTGACAGTTGGCTGTGGGGTGTTGTGTCACCCCCCAACCAGGTGTCACCCAGCTGGCGCGGTGTGTGTGGTGGTGACAGTTGGCTGTGGGGTGTTGTGTCACCCCCCAACCAGGTGTCTGAGGCCACCGCGGTGTCACCCGGTTGGCGTGGTGGTGACAGTTGGCTGTGGGGTGTTGTGTCACCTCCCCAACCAGGTGTCTGAGGCCACCACGGTGTCACTTTGTCACCCTTCTGCAGTGCTGTGTGGCGGTAACGGCTGGTTGGGGGGGTGGGGGGGTGTTGTCAACCCTCAGGCAGGTGTCTCGAGGCCACTGCGGTGTCACTTTGTCACCCCTTCACAGCGTGTGGTGGTGACAGCCGGCTGTGCGGGTGTTGTGTCCCCCCACCCACGTGCCACCACGGTGTCACTTTGTCACCCCAGCTGCCTGTGTGGGTGTTGTGTCCCCCCACCCACATGCCACCACGGTGTCACTTTGTCACCCCAGCTGCCTGTGCGGTTGTGTCCCCCCACCCACATGCCACCACGGCGTCACACTGTCACCCTGGCCACCTGTACAAGTATTGTGTCCCCCCCAACCAGATACCCGAGGCCACCACAGTGTCACTTTGTCACCCCGGCCGCCCGTGCGGGGGTCGTATCCCCCCACCCCGCCCCGCCCCACGCGGTGCCCCCAGCCGCCTCGTCCGCGCGGCTGCTGCCCCCCGCACCCCCTTCCCCCCTCAACCCGTGGCCACCGCGGTGTCACTTTGTCACCCCGCGGGTGTCACCCCCCCCCCGGCAGCGGCAGTGCGTGGAGTACGCCCTGAAGGCCCAACCCTTGCGGCGTTACATCCCCAAGAACCGCAGCCAGTACCGCGTCTGGGCCATGGTCAACTCCACCGCCTTCGAGTACATCATGTTCATCCTCATCCTCCTCAACACCATCGCTTTGGCCGTGCAGGTGGGGTTTTGGGGAACACTTGGGGACCCCCCCCCCCACCCCCCGGGAGTTTTTTTACCCTTTTCCTCCTTTTTTTAACTCCTTTTTTCAAGCACTACGAGCAATCGAAACCCTTCAACTACGTGATGGATCTACTCAACATGGTCTTCACGGGGCTCTTCACCATCGAGATGGTGCTCAAGCTCATCGCCTTCAAACCCCGCGTAGGGTCACGGGACCGGGGTGGGGTGGGGGGGTGGGGGGTCACCCACCTCAAAAAAAGGGGGTGTCAGGGGTAACCCCCCCCCCACACACACACACCCCCCCCACCCCCAGCACTATTTCGCCGACGCCTGGAACACCTTCGACGCCCTCATCGTGGTGGGGAGCGTGGTGGATATCGCCGTCACCGAGGTCAACGTGAGTCATGTTCCCCCCTCCCCCCCGCCTCTTTTTGGGGTGTTTTGGGGTTTTTTTTTTGGTTTGGGGGGGGGGGGGGGGGGGGGGGGGTCCCGGCTACCTGGGTCTCTCCCCGTCACCGCGTCCGTGGTCCTCACGTCCATCTGTGTGTGTCCATCCACCTCCATCGCGGCTGCGTGTGACAGAACGGGGGGCACGTTGGTGAGGTACGAGGGGAAAGGGGGGGGGGGGGACACACAGGAGTTTTGGGGTGCCCCCTCACCCCCCCCCCCCCAAAAAAATCCACCCCCCCGCAGAGCTCGGAGGACAGTTCCCGCATCTCCATCACCTTTTTCCGCCTCTTCCGGGTGATGCGGTTGGTGAAGCTGCTCTCCAAGGGCGAGGGCATCCGCACGTTGCTCTGGACCTTCGTCAAATCCTTCCAGGTGGGTGACGGTGACATAAAAGGGGGTGAAGGGGACAAAAAAAAAAAATAAAAATTGTTGTCACCCTGATGTCACCCTGACGTCACTCTGATGTCACCCGCCCGCCCCACAGGCCCTGCCCTACGTCGCTCTCCTCATCGCCATGATCTTCTTCATCTACGCCGTCATCGGGATGCAGGTGAGGATGAGGAGGATGAGGGGGGTACCCCCCAGCCCCCCCCCCTCTTTGACGTGTCGTGTGTCCCCCCCCCCCTTGTCCCTGTCCCCCGCCCCCGCAAAGACTTTTGGGAAGGTGGCGCTGCAGGACGGGACCCAGATCAACCGCAACAACAACTTCCAGACCTTCCCCCAGGCCGTGCTGCTGCTCTTCAGGTGGGGGGGGGGACACCTTATAGGGGGTCTATAGGGTTTGGGGGGACCCTATAGGGGCTCTCTAGGGTCTGGGGGGACCCTAAGAGGGGGGCTAGAGGGTCTGGGGGGGGACCCTATAGGGGCTTTACAGGGTCTGGGGGGGCTCTTATAGGATCAGCAGGGATCCTAAAGGGGTTCTATAGGGGTTGGGGGGCCCCATAGGGGCTCTTTAGGGACTGGGGGGACCCTATAGGAGCTCTAGAGGGTCTGGGGGGACCCTGTAGGGGTTCTATAGGATCTGGGGGGACACTATAAAGGTGCTACAAGGTCTGGGGGGATGCTATAGGGGTTCTGTAGGATCTGGGGACCCTATAGGGGCTCTATAGGGTCCGGAGGGTGCTATAGGGTCTGGAGGATTCTACAGGGTCTGGAGGGTTCTATAGGGCCCAGATGGGCTTCATAGGGTCCACAGGGGCTCTATAGCATCCAGAAGTGCTCTATAAGGCCTGGAGAGGTTCTATAGGGTCCGGAGGGGCTCTATGGAGTCCATAGGGGCTCTATAGGGCAGCGCTGGGCGTGTGGGGCACAGGTGTGCCATGGGGGAGGCCTGGCAGGAGATCATGCTGGGTGGGGGGGGTGAGCTCTGTGGGGGCTCTATAGGGTCTGGGGGGACTCTATAGGGTCCAGAAGTGCTCTATAGGGTCCGGAGGGGCTTTATAGGGTCTGGAGGAGCTCTATAGTGTCCAGAAGTGCTCTATAGGGTCCAGAGGTGATCTATAGGGTCTAGGGGGGGTTCTATAGGGTCCGGGGGGGTTCTATAGGGTCCAGGGGGGCTCTATAGGGTCCGTGGGGGCTCTATAGGGCAGCGCTGGGCGTGTGGGGCGCAGGTGCGCCACGGGGGAGGCCTGGCAGGAGATCATGCTGGCCAGCCTGCCCGGCAAACGCTGCGACCCGGAGTCGGACGCGGGCCCCGGCGAGGAGTTCACCTGCGGCAGCAACTTCGCCATCGCCTACTTCATCAGCTTCTTCATGCTCTGCGCCTTCCTGGTGAGCCCCACGGCGGCACAGCCCCACGGCGGCACAGCCCCACGGCGCCCCTGCCCCACGGCGGCACAGCCCACCCTGGGCACCCAAAACACGGCTCGGCCCCTAGTAACAACGAGTCTCTGCCCCATAGCAAGACTCTTGCCCTATAGCGACAGTCTCTGCCCCATAGCAAAGCTCTTGCCCTATAGTGATAGTCTCTGCCCCATAGGAACAGCTTCTGCCCTATAGCAACACCCATGCCTTATAGCAACAGCTTCTGCCCCACAGCAACAGTCTCACCCCATAGCAACAGGCCCTGCCCTATAGCAACACCCTCTGCCCCATAGCACCAGCCATGCCCTATAGCAACACCCTCTGCCCCATAGCACCAGCCATGCCCTATAGCAACAACCTCTGCCCCATAGCACCAGCCATGCCCTGTAGCAACAGCCCTGCCCTATAGCAACAACCTCTGCCCCATAGCAAAGCTCTTGCCCTATAGTGATAGTCTCTGCCCCATAGGAACAGCTTCTGCCCTATAGCAACACCCATGCCTTATAGCAACAGCTTCTGCCCCACAGCAACAGTCTCACCCCATAGCAACAGGCCCTGCCCTATAGCAACACCCTCTGCCCCATAGCACCAGCCATGCCCTATAGCAACAACCTCTGCCCCATAGCACCAGCCATGCCCTATAGCAACAACCTCTGCCCCATAGCACCAGCCATGCCCTGTAGCAACAACCTCTGCCCCATAGCACCAGCCATGCCCTATAGCAACAGCCCTGCCCTATAGCAACAACCTCTGCCCCATAGCAAGTCTCACCCCATAGCAACAGCCCTGCCCTATAGCAACACCCTCTACCCCACAGCACCAGTCTCACCCCACAGCAACAGCCCCTGCCCTATAGCAAATCACCCCATAGCAGCGGCCCTGCCCCACAGCACCCCATAGCCTCTTCCCCCCCCCAGATCATCAACCTCTTCGTGGCCGTGATCATGGACAACTTCGACTACCTGACGCGCGACTGGTCCATCCTGGGCCCCCACCACCTGGACGAGTTCAAACGCGTCTGGTCCGAGTACGACCCCGCTGCCAGGTCCGTGTGTGTCCCCCCCGCCCCCCCCCCCAAGAACTGGGAGACCCCCTGGAGATATGGGGGGGACACACACACCCCCCCCCCCCGTGACCCCCCCACCCCCCCTCCAGGGGTCGCATCAAACACCTGGACGTGGTGACGCTGTTGCGGCGCATCCAACCCCCGTTGGGTTTCGGGAAGCTTTGCCCCCACCGCGTCGCCTGTAAGGTCAGCCGGGGCGGGGTTAATGCTTTTTTTTTTTTTTGGGGGGGGGCCTTTTTTAGCCAAATTTCCCATTTTTTTACCCCCCCCCAGCGCTTGGTGGCCATGAACATGCCCCTCAACTCGGACGGGACCGTGACCTTCAACGCCACCCTCTTCGCCTTGGTCCGCACCTCCCTCAAAATTAAGACGGAAGGTTGGGGGATTATTATTATTTTTTTTTTTTTTTTTTTGGGGGGGGGGGGGGGGGGGTGACCCCCAAAATTAATTAAAAATTAAACGAACTCAATTCCCTCAGGGAACTTGGACGTGGCCAACAAGGAGCTGCGCGCCGTGGTCAAGAAGATTTGGAAGAGGACGAAGCCCAAGTTGTTGGATGAAGTGATTCCCCCCCCGAGGGTGAGTGGGCCCCCCCCCCCCCTAAAAAAATAATAAAAAAACCCCTTTTGGGGGGTCTACGCCCCCCCTGAACTGCCCCCCCCAACCTTTTAGAGGAGGAGGTCACCGTGGGCAAGTTTTACGCCACTTTCCTGATCCAGGATTATTTCCGCAAGTTCCGCCGGCGGAAGGAGCGGGGATGCTGGGCCCCAACGCCGGGCCCAGTAACGAGTGTGCGCTGCAGGTGGGGGGGGGGGTGGTTTTGGGGGGTTTTGGGGGGTTTATGGCTGTGGAAACCCTCTGCCCCCCCCCCCACTCCCCAGGCCGGGCTGCAGACGCTGCAGGCGCTGGGCCCCGAGATGCGGCGGGCGCTGAGCTGCGACCTGGAGGGGGGCGGAGGCCCCGCCCCCAGCGAGGGGGAGGAGCAGCTGACCTATGCGGTAAGCCACGCCCCCTCCCACAAGCCACGCCCCCTCCCACAAGCCACCCCATAAGCCGCGTCCCCCACAAAAGCCATGTACATCCCCATAAGCCACACATGTTCTTATAAGCCACGCCCCCTCCCACAAGCCACGCCCCTCCCCACAAGCCACACCCACTCACATAAGCCACTCCCCCTCCCCACAAGCCACACCCCTCTCCATAAGCAATGCACATCCTCATAAACCACACTTTTTTTATAAGCCACGCCCCCTCCCCATAAGCACGCCCTGCCCATAAGCCACCGCCCCTTCCCGACAAGCCATGCACACCCAAGCCACACCCATTCTTATAAGCCACACCCCCTCCCCACAAGCACCCCATAAGCACGCCCCCTCCCCATAAACCGTGCATGCATCCTATAAAGCCACACCCATTCTTATAAGCCACACCCCCCTCCCCACACGCCACCCCATAAGCCACGCCCCCTCCCCATAAACCGCACGCACATCCCGTAAGCCACACCCATTCTAAACCACGCCCCATAAAGCCACACCCATTGTTATAAGCCACGCCTGTTCCCACAAACCACGCCCCCTCACTGCAAGGTACCTTATAAGCCACGCCCCCCACAAGCCACGCCCAGCAGCAAAGCCACACCCAACTCCCCGCCCCCAGGCCCCAGAGACTCTGTACGGCTCCGCCCCCAGCCCCCCCGACCTGGGGGAGCCGCCCCCCCCCAGCAGCCCCGCCCCCCCCGAGGAGGAGGAGGAGGACCCCCATCGCCACGGCAACAGGTATTTTGGGGAGGGGGCAGCACCCAGAGCGCGGGGGACGCCCCCCACCCCAAGACACCCACCCGAGTCTGTGTGCAGGCGGCGCTCGGACGGGGGGGGGCAGGAAGAAGCCGCCGCCCCCCCCGAGGACGGGGGGGAACTGGGGGATGGAAGCCACGAGGAGGAGGGGGAGCCCCCGGCCCCCCCACCCCGCTGGGGGGGGGACAGGTACGGCCTCCCCCCCCCCCCCCCAAAAAAAACCCTTGGGGGTACCCCCCTGTCCCTTTGTGCCCTGACCCCTTTTTGTCCCCAGAGCCCTGGGGCCCCCCCCCGCCCCCCAGCCCCTGCGCTGGGCGGGGCCGTGGGGGGGGGATGAGGAGGGGGGGTCGTTGCTGCCGCCGCCCCCCCCCCCACCATTTCGCCCTCCGCAACGGGGCCCTCGAGGGGCAACAGCTCAAGAGGCGCCGGCTGCTGCCGCCCACCCCCGCGGGTAGGGGCGGGGCTTAACGGGAGGTGGGCGGGGTTTAAGGGGAGGTGAGGGGGGTTTAAGGGGGGTTTAAGGGGAGGTAGGCGGGGTTTAAGGGGGGGTAGGCGGGGTTTAAGGGGGGGTAGGCGGGGTTTAAGGGGAGGTAGGCGGGGTTTAAGGGGAGGTAGGCGGGGTTTAAGGGGCAGGGCTTAAGGGGAGGAGGCGGCGTTTAAGGGGAGGGGGTGGTGCTTAAAGGGAAGGGGTGGGGTTTATGGGGGAGTAGGCGGGGTTTATGGGAAGGGGGCGGGGTTTGGGGCAGGGCTCGGAGCCCCCCGCTGTCCCCGCGCAGGCCGGAAGCCCTCGTTCACCATCCAGTGCCTGCGGCGCCAGGACAGCTGCGAGGACGAGCCCATCCCCGGCACCTACAACCCCGCGCGTGCCGCAGGTGCCACACCCGGGGGGGGACAAACCCCCCCCCCACACCCACCCACCCCCTCCCCGACACCCAACGTCACTTTTTTTGTCTCCCCCACCCCGCAGGGCTACGGCAGCTCCGAGACGTGGCGCTCGGGGGGTTCGTCGCACGCCTGGGCCGCCGCCCGCCCCCCCGGCCCGCAGCCACGTGCTGTACGCGCCGCTGCTGCTGGTGGAAGGGGCCCCCCCGCCGCCGCCCTCCCCGCCCTCGGCGGCGCGGTGGTTCGCGGGGGAACGCGGCGGCGGCCCCCCGCCCCTGCGCCTGCGGGCGGCCCGCGGCTCGGCCGACAGCCTGGTGGAAGCCGTTTTGATCTCGGAAGGGTTGGGGTTATTCGCCCGCGATCCCAAGTTCGTGGCCGTGGCCAAACGCGAGATCGCCGACGCCTGCGACATGACCATGGACGAGATGGAAAGCGCCGCCACTGACCTGCTGACGCGCCGCCGACGCGCTCCCCGCCGCCGCCGCCGCCGCCTTCTACAGCGACGAGGAGCCGCCGCCGCGCCCGCCCGCCGAGGAGGAGCTGGCCGACGAGATGGCCTGTGTGGGGGGGCTCTAGGGAGGCCCCGGAAATGAGAAAAAAAAAAAAAAATTAAAAAAAAAAGGAAAAGGTTTTCCTCAGAAAAAGAGAGCGGGGGGGCTGCTTGGTAGGAAGAGGGAGGGGGTTTCCTCAATTTAAAGGAGTTTTCCCTCAAGAAAAAATGAGGGGTTACTGCAAAAATAAAAGGGTTTGAGACAAAAAAGAGGGGTTTTATGTCAAAAGGGTTGTCCTCAAAAAAAGAGGGGGTTACTGCAAAGAAAAGGGTTTGAGACAGAAAAGAGGGTTTTATGTCAAAAGGAGGGGCTGTCCTCAAAAAAAGAGGGGTTTACTGCAAAAAAAAAAAGTTTTTGAGCCAAAAAAGAGGGGTTTTTTCCTCAAAAGGAAGGGTTGTCCTCAAGAGGGGTTTACTGCAAAAAAAAAAAAAAAGGTTTTGAGCCAAAAAAGAGGGTTTTTGTCTCAAAAGGAAGGGTTTTCCTCAAAAAAAAAAAGGGGTTTACTGCAAAAAAAAAAAAAAGGGTTTGAGCCAAAAAAGAGGGGTTTTATGTCAAAAGGAGGGGTTGTCCTCAAAAAAAAGGGGTTTACTGCAAAATAAAAAAAGGTTTTGAGCCAAAAAAGAGGGGTTTTTTTCCTCAAAAGGAGGGGTTGTCCTCAAAAGGAGGGGATTTCCTCAAAGTTTTCCTCAAGAAAAAGGTTTCCTCAATTAAAGAGTTTTCCTCAAGAAGAGGAGGGGTTTACTTCAAAAAAAAGGTTTTGAGCCAAAAAAGAGGGTTTGTATCTCAAAAGGAGGGGTTTTCCTCAACAAAAAGAGGGGTTTTACTTTGAAAAAAAGTTTTTGAGCCAAAAAAAGGGTTTTTTCCTCGAAAGGAGGGGTTTTCCTCAAGAACAAGGAGGTGTTTACTTCAAAAAAACGTTTTTAAGCCAAAAAAGAGAGTTTTTTTTCCTCAAGAGGAGGGGTGTTCCTCAAGAAAAAGAGGGGTTTACTTCAAAAAAGGGTTTGAAGTATTCAAAAACATAAATTTTACCTCACAGGTGAGTTTTACCTCAAGAAATGCGTGTTTTACCTCAGGAAATGTAAATTTTCCCTCACAAAAAGAGATTTTTATCTCAGGAATTCCCTCACAAAAAGAGATTTTTATCTCAGAAATGTAAATTTTCCCTCACAAAAAGAGATTTTTATCTCAGGAAATGTAAATTTTCCTTCACAAAAGAGATTTTTATCTCAGGAAATGTAAATTTTCCCTCACAAAAGAGATTTTTTACCTCAGAAAAGGGCATTTTTACCTCAGGAAATGTAAATTTTCCTTCACAAAAGAGATTTTTACCTCAGGAAATGTAAATTTTCC
>NW_027437054.1:0-7500 GCF_047716275.1 Strix uralensis
AGAGGGGAAATTGCCCCTTTTTGGGGGGTTAAACTCCTTGAGGGGGTAATTAACCCTCTTGGGGGGGTAATTAACTGTCTTGGGAGAGGAAGTCACCTGGCTGTGAGGAGGCTTAGCCCCCCCTTTGGGGGGAATTTACCCCCTTTGGGGGGAATTTACCCCCTTTTGGGGGAATTAACCCCCCCTGAGGAGGGATTAAACCCTTGGCCCAAGGATTAAATCCCTCAAGGGGGGGGGAATTTCCCACCTTGGGGTGCATTAACCCCCTCGGGGGGGGGAATTAACCCACTTGGGGGGGGAATTAACCCCCTCGGGGGGGGAATTAACCCGCTTTTGGGGGGTTTAATGTGGTTTGAGGAGGGAATTCCCCCCCCCCGAGGGAGAATTAAACCCCTCAAGGCTGGGGGGGGGGGGGGGGGATTTTACCTCCTCAAGCGGGGAATTAACCCCCCGGGGAGGGGATTTGTCCCCTGGAGGGGGAACTAAACTCCCGTCCCTGCTTCCACAGCTCCCAGAACACTCCCAGCAGCGACTGGTTTCAAACTGGGACCACTGGGAAGGGGGGGTGGGGGCGGGTCCAGCCCCGCTCTAAAAAAGCCCCAAAACGCGTCGATTCGTGGAGGGAGCTCGCAGGTGTTTAATGAGGGGGGGGGGGGGGGGCGGTGTAACACGGCTCCCTTTGCACCCCAAAACCTCGTCGGCTTCACGGGGGGGGCTGTGGCGGTGGCGGTGTCCCCTCGTTGTCCCCAAGGATGTGGCAGTGTGGCAGCGCCTCCTCCAGCAGGATACGGACCAGCCCCGGGCTGGGCACCCGCAAACCCGCCACGTCCAGGCGCCGGAGCAAACTGGGGGGGGGGGGGGGGGGTGTGAAATTAGGGGGTGCTGGGGCTCCCCGTAATCCCCTGTCCCCCCCCCCGCCGTGCTCACCGGAGGTGGTGGAGGGTGGCCAAGCCCCTCTCGGTGACGCGGGGACACCGGGCCACCGATAATTCCCGCAGGGTGTCCCCAAAAACGTGCAGTCGCCCCAAAGCCCAGTCGTCGAGGTGGGGGCACCCGCTCAAATCGAGGTGCTGCAGCCGCGTCAGCCTCACTGTAAGGTAGGGGGGGGTCAAAGGGGGGGGGTCCCTAAGGGGTTTTGGGGGGCTCAAAGGGGGGGTTGGGGGGCTCACCCAGGTTGTCCAGGCCGTTATAGGTGAGGGGGGAGCCGCTGAGGTCCAGGGCCACCACGGGGACGTCGCGGAGGTGAAGGACCTGCGGTTGCCACTCGTCCTCCGGGCGGAGCCAGTGCTCCTGCCCCTCAAATCTGGGGGGGGGGGGGGATCGGGGTGAAGACCCCCCCCCCACATCCTGGGGGGCAGGGGGACACCCCCAAAGCAGGACAAGGGCTCACCTGACCCCCCCGCCGCAGGACAGGGTGAAGGTGGCGGCCACCACGTTGTCCCCGTAGGTGTCCCTGAGGACGCCGCAGTACCTGGAGTAACGGGAGGGGGGGGGGGGGGGCTGACTCAGCCCCTCTTCTTGCACCCCACAAGTATTGGGGGGGCCCAAATCCAGCCCCTCCGCTTGTGCCCCCACCCCACAAGTTGGGGGGGGGGGAAGCCCCAATCCCACCCAATCCCACCCCTCCACCTGCCCCCCCCTCCCCCCAAGCAGGGAGCCTGACCCAGCCTATTTCTGCCCCACAAATTGGGGGGGGGGGGCGCGACCCAGCCCCCCCCATTTCCCCCCCCCCCAAACCCCCACATACGCGTTTTGCCTCTGCAGCCGGTTCCGCCGCCGCCGCTCCCCCCACGTCGCCACCGGTTCCACCTCGGAAATCCACCGGCCCAGGCGCTGCAACAGCCCCTCCGCCACCCCCCGGCTCTGGCGAGGGGGGGGCACCCCCCGACACCCCCCAACCTGCGGGGCGGCACCGGAACCCCCTTAATTTCCCCCCCCCACCCCCCAGTCGGAGAGGGTCGCGGGGGGGGGGGGGGGGGGGCCCAGACCTGCCCCTCCTTTAGGCCTTGGGGGTCCCGCGGACCCTTGGGGGTCCCCAAACCGCCTCCCCAACCCCTCTGGTCACTGGGGGGGGCCCTCGGGGGTGGGTTTTTGTCGTCCCGTGTCGTCCCCCCCCCGCCCCGGGAGCGCGTCTCCAAGGTGACGGCAGGCACCACCTACCGCCCTCAGCGCCGCCATCTTGAACTCGTCACGTGACAAACGGGGGGAGTGCGCATGCGCGGCAGCTAAGGACGCGGCCCCGGCGCTTTGGCCACGCCCCCTTCCGCGCGTAGCCACGCCCGCTCAGCGCATAACAGCGCGCGCGTCAGCGCGTAGCCACGCCTCCTTCAGCGCGTAGCCACGCCCCTCAGCCCACAACAACACGCTTCAGCGCGTAGCCACGCCCCTCAGCCAATAACAAGCCTTAGCGCGTAGCCACGCCTCCTTCAGCACGTACTCACGCCCCCTCGGTGAATAGACGCGCCCCTCAGGGCATAACCACGCCCGTATCAGCATGTAGCCACGCCCCCTCGGTACATAACCACGCCTCCCTCCGCTCGTAGCCACGCCCACCCCGCCCATCCTGGCGCGCCCCCTGGCGGTTCGGCGGAATGACGGGATCCGGGGGGGGGGGGGCCCTGCGGGGGGTCCCCGGGGTCGGGGGGGGCCGTGTCAGCGCCGTGGGAGGCCCCCGGGGTCACCCCCCCCCCCGAACGGGCCCCCCCGAGCTCAGCACGTGCCACGGGGCCGGGGCACCTGCAGACAGCGGGCACCCCCCAACGTGTCACCCCCAAACGTGTCACCCCAAAATGTGTCACCCCCCAACGTGTCACCCCCCAACGTGTCACCCCAAAATATGTCCCCCCCTGTACCAGTGTCACCCCCCATCGTGTCACCCTGCTGCTGCACCCTGTGCCACGCTCTGCCGTGCTGTGCACTGGGACGCACTGGGATGTACTGGGAGCAGCACTGGGATGCACCAGTACGCACTGGGATGCACTGGGATGCACCAGGAGCAGCACCAGTACACACTGGGATGCACTGGGATGCACTGGGATGCACCAGGACACACTGGGATGCACTGGGATGCACTGGGAGCAGCACCGGGATGCACCAGTACGCACTGGGACGCACTGGGACGCACTGGGATGCACTCGGATGCACTGGGACGCACTAGGATGCACTGGGACGTACTGGGATGCACTGGGATGTACTGGGATGTACTGGGAGCAGCACCAGGACGCACTGGGACGCACTGGGATGCACTGGGATGCACTGGGAGCAGCACCGGGATGCACTGGGACGCACTGGGATGCACTGGGACGTACTGGGATGCACTGGGATGCACTGGGATGCACTGGGATGTACTGGGATGTACTGGGAGCAGCACCAGGACGCACTGGGATGCACTGGGACGTACTGGGACGCACTGGGACGCACTGGGATGCACTCGGATGCACTGGGACGCACTAGGATGCACTGGGATGTACTGGGATGTACTGGGAGCAGCACCAGGACGCACTGGGATGCACTGGGATGCACTGGGATGCACTGGGAGCAGCACCGGGATGCACTGGGACGCACTGGGATGCACTGGGATGTACTGGGATGCACTGGGAGCAGCACCGGGATGCACTGGGACGCACTGGGATGCACTGGGATGTACTGGGATGTACTGGGATGCACTGGGAGCAGCACCGGGATGCACTGGGATGCACTGGGATGCACTGGGATGTACTGGGATGTACTGGGAGCAGCACCAGGACGCACTGGGACGTACTGGGACGCACTGGGCTCCACTTGCCGCTTTTACGGGCTCCGCGGGCCCCTTGGGGGGGGCAAAGTCCCCCCCCCCCATGGGACACGCCCCCCCCAAACCCCCAACCCCCCACTCTGCGCCTGCACTGGACCGTGCCCCCCCCCCCCAAAAAAACCCCGTTGCCCCCCCCCGAGTGGCCCGTGGGCTCGTGAAAGCCCCCCCCGCCCCCCCCCCCCTGCCCCGGACACGTCCCTGTAACCTCGGGGGGGGCCCTGACCCCCCCCCCCCAGCCTCCCCCCCCTCCTTATCCCCTTCATTAGGGCCGTTAAACCGGGCTTAACCCTCTTCCGCGCCCCCCCCCGGCTCGGCTCAGCCCGGATTAGGCTCCATCTGCCCGGGCAGGGCCTGGCTTAACCCCGGGGGGGGGGGACAAGACACCCCCCCCCGCCCCTGGGGCAGGGAGCGGGGCACCCTCGGGGACCCCCCCTGTGCAGGGACCCCCCCCCAGCGACCCCCAAGTTCAGGGACCCCCCAGGGACCCCCCCATGTGCAGGGACCCCCCCCCAGGGACCCCCATGTTCAGGGACCCCCCCCCAGCCAAGCCTGGGGCACCCCCAGGGACCCCCCCCAAGTTCAGGGACCCCCCAGGGACCCCCCCCATGTGCAGGGACCCCCCCCAGGGACCCCCATGTTCAGGGACCCCCCAGGGACCCCCCCCCATGTGCAGGGGGGGGGGGCGCGGGGGTCTTTGGGGGTGCCCAGGGGTCTGGGGGGGTTTTTCCACTTTTAACAAATTTTTATTATTATTATTTATTATTATTATTTCATTTTTTGAAGCCTGCGCCCCCCCCCCCCCCCCCCCCCCACGCACTCGCCAGCCCCGCACCGAGCTTTGGGGGGGGGGGGGGGGGGGGGGGGGCGAAGATGCAGCTACGGGGGTGCTGGGGGAGGAGGTTGGGGTACGGGGGGGGGATGGGGAGTGGAATGGGGGGGGGGGGCGTGTCCCGTGTCCCCGTGTGTCCCCCCCCCCGTGTGTCCCATGTCCTCTGTGGCGAGGAGCTCTGGGGGGGTGCGGTGGGGCGGGGGGGTACTCCGAGGTGGAGGGATCCTCTGTGCAGGGATACTCCGAGGTGGAGGGATACTCCGAGGTGTAGGGATCCTCTGTGCAGGGATACTCCGAGGTGGAGGGATACTCTGAGGTGTAGGGATACTCTGAGGTGGAGGGATCCTCTGTGCAGGGATACTCCGAGGTGTAGGGATACTCCGAGGTGTAGGGATACTCTGAGGTGGAGGGATCCTCCGTGCAGGGATACTCCAAGGTGTAGGGATACTCCGAGGTGTAGGGATCCTCTGTACAGGGATACTCCGAGGTGGAGGGATACTCCGAGGTGGAGGGATCCTCTGTGCAGGGATACTCTGAGGTGGAGGGATACTCTGAGGTGTAGAGATCCTCTGTACAGGGATACTCCGAGGTGGAGGGATACTCCGAGGTGTAGGGATCCTCTGTACAGGGATACTCCGAGGTGGAGGGATACTCCGAGGTGGAGGGATACTCTGAGGTGTAGGGATACTCTGAGGTGTAGAGATCCTCTGTGCAGGGATACTCCGAGGTGGAGGGATACTCCGAGGTGTAGGGATACTCTGAGGTGGAGGGATCCTCCGTGCAGGGATACTCCAAGGTGTAGGGATACTCCGAGGTGTAGGGATCCTCTGTACAGGGATACTCCGAGGTGGAGGGATACTCCGAGGTGTAGGGATCCTCTGTGCAGGGATACTCTGAGGTGGAGGGATACTCTGAGGTGTAGAGATCCTCTGTACAGGGATACTCCGAGGTGGAGGGATACTCCGAGGTGTAGGGATCCTCTGTGCAGGGATACCCCAAGGTGTAGGGATACTCTGAGGTGGAGGGATACTCTGAGGTGGAGGGATCCTCTGTACAGGGATACTCCAAGGTGTAGGGATACTCCGAGGTGTAGGGATCCTCTGTACAGGGATACTCCGAGGTGTAGGGATACTCCGAGGTGTAGGGATCCTCTGTACAGGGATACTCCGAGGTGGAGGGATACTCCGAGGTGGAGGGATCCTCTGTGCAGGGATACTCCGAGGTGGAGGGATACTCCGAGGTGGAGGGATCCTCTGTACAGGGATACTCCGAGGTGGAGGGATCCTCCAAGGTGCAGCGATCCTCTGTGCAGGGATCCTCCGAGGTGTAGGGATACTCCGAGGTGCAGCGATCCTCTGTGCAGGGATCCTCTGAGGTGTAGGGATCCTCCAAGGTGTAGGGATACTCCGAGTTGTAAGGATACTCCATGCAGGGATGCTCCGTGCAACAGGGACAGTTCATGCTGCAGGGATGCTCCAAGGTGCAGGGATCCTCCAAGGTGCAGGGATACTCCATGGTGTAGGGATGCTCCGCGCAACGGGAATTGTCCGTGGTGTAGGGATGCTCCACAGTGTAGGGCTGCTCCATGGTGTAGGGATACTCCTTGGTGTAAGGATGCTCCACACAACGGGAACATCCCCCAGTGCTGGGATACCACTTGGTGTAAGGCTACTCCTTGGTGTAGGGATACTCCTTGGTGTAGGGATACTCCCTGGTGTAAGGATGCTCTACGCGACGGGAACATCCCCCAGTGCCGGGATACTCCTCAGTGTAGGGATACTCCTTGGTGTAGGGATAGTCCTTAGTGTAGGGATACTCCATGGTGTAGGGCTACTCCCTGGTGTAAGGACGCTCTGTGTGACGGGAACATCCCCCAGTGCCAAGCTACTCCTCGGTGTAGGGATAGTCCTTAGTGTAGGGATGCTCCTTGGTGTACAGATAATCCTTAGTGTAGGGGTACTCCATGGTGTAGGGCTACTCCTTGGTGTAGGGCTACTCTATGGTGTAGGGATACTCCATGGTGTAGGGCTATTCCCTGGTGTAAGGATGCTCTGCGCGACGGGAACATCCCCCAGTACCAGGATACTCCTTGGTGTAGGGATAGTCCTTAGTGTAGGGATGCTCCTTGGTGTAGGGATACTCCATGGCGTAGGGATACTCCCTGGTGTAAGGATGCTCTGCGCGACGGGAACATCCCCCAGTGCCGGGATACTCCTTGGTGTAGGGCTAGTCCTTGGTGTAGGGATAGTCCTTGGTGTAGGGATACTCCTTGGTGTAGGGATGCTCCTTGGTGTAAGGATACTCCTTAGTGTAGGGCTACTCCTTGGTGTAGGGATACTCCATGGCGTAGGGCTACTCCTTGGTGTAGGGATACTCCCTGGTGCAGCACTACTCCTCGGTGTAGCGCTACTCCTTGGTGTAGGGATACTCCTTGGTGTAGGGCTACTCCTTGGTGTAGGGATGCTCTGCGTGACAGGAACATCCCCCAGTGCCGGGATACTCCTTGGTGTAGCGCTACTCCTTGGTGTACGGATACTCCTTGGTGTAGGGATACTCCCTGGTGTAGCACTACTCCTCGGTGTAGCGCTACTCCTTGGTGTAGGGATACTCCTTGGTGTAGGGCTACTCCTTGGTGTAGGGATGCTCTGCGTGACAGGAACATCCCCCAGTGCCGGGATACTCCTTGGTGTAGCGCTACTCCTTGGTGTACGGATACTCCTTGGTGTAGGGATACTCCCTGGTGTAGGGATACTCCCTGGTGCAGCGCTACTCCTCGGTGTAGGGATACTCCCTGGTGTAGGGATACTCCCTGGTGCAGCGCTACTCCTCGGTGTAGGGATACTCCCTGGTGTAGGGATGCTCCCTGGTGCAGCGCTAC
>NW_027437054.1:15000-36923 GCF_047716275.1 Strix uralensis
GGTGGGACACAAGGAACCACAGCGGGGCACCACAGCGGGGCACGAGGAACAATGGTGGGGCACGGGGCACCACGGCGGGGCACGGGGCACCACGGTGGGGCACGAGGCAGCACAGCAGGGCACGGGGCACCACGGTGGGGCACGAGGAACAATGGTGGGGCACAGGGCACCATGGCGGGGCACGGGGCACCACGGTGGGGCACAAGGCAGCACAGCGGGGCACGGGGCACCACAGCAGGGCACGAGGAACAATGGTGGGGCACGGGGCACCACGGCGGGGCACGAGGAAGCACAGCAGGACACGGGGCACCACAGTGGGGCACGAGGAACCACAGGGGGGCACGAGGCACCATGGCAGGGCACAGGGCACCACGGCAGGGCACTACAGAGGGCACAAGGCACCACGGTGGGGCACGAGGAACCACAGCAGGACACAGGGCACCACAGAGGGGCACAAGGCACCGCAGAGGGGCACGAGGCACCACAGCGGGACACAGGGCACCACAGAGGGGTACGAGGCACTACGGCAGGGCACAAGGCACCACAGAGGGGCACGAGGCACCACAGCGGGACACAAGGCACCGCGGCAGGGCACGGGGCACCACAGTGGGGCACGAGGCACTACAGCAGGGCACAAGGCACCACAGAGGGGCACGAGGCACCACAGCGGGGCACAAGGCACCGCGGCAGGGCACGGGGCACCACGGTGGGGCACGAGGAACCACAGCAGGGTGCAAGGCACCACAGCGGGGCACGGGGCACCACAGAGCGGTACGAGGCACCACAGCAGGGCACAAGACACCACGGTGGGGCACGGGGCACTGAGGAGGGGCATGGGGCACTACAGCGGGGCACGAGGCAGCACAGTGGGACACAAGGAACCACAGCGGGGCACCACAGTGGGGCATGGGGCACCACGGCGGGGCACGAGGCACCATGGCAGGGCACGAGGCACCGTGGCAGAGCACAGGGCACCACAGCAGGACACAGGGCACTACAGAGGGGCACAAGGCACCACAGCAGGGCACGGGGCACCACGGCGGGGCACGGGGCACCACGGTGAGGCACGAGGCACTGTGGCAGGGCACAGGGCACCACAGCAGGGCACGAGGAACCACAGCAGGGCACGGGGCACCACAGTGGGGCACGAGGAACCACAGCGGGGCACGAGGCACCGCAGAGGGGCACGAGGAACCACAGCAAGGCACGGGGCACCACGGCGGGGCACGAGGCACCGTGGCAGGGCACGGGGCACCACAGTGGGGCACGAGGAACCACAGCAGGGGACATGGCACCACGGCGGGGCACGGGGCACCACGGTGAGGCACGAGGCACCGTGGCAGAGCACGGGGCACCACAGCGGGGCACGAGGAACCACAGCGGGGCACGAGGAACCACAGCGGGGCACGAGGCACCGTGGCACATGGCGGGCACGGCACGGCCCAGCGTGACATGTCACACCGTGCCACGGCCCAGCTCACAACGGCACACCACGGCGTGGCACGGCCCGGGGTGGCACAGTGGGGATGGGGTCCCCTCCCCTCCCCCACGTCCCACCTGTGCACCCCCCGGTGCTGCGGGGCGGGGGGAGGCGGTTGGCACCGGGGGGCGGGGGGGGGGAGGGGAGCCCTGGGAGACGGGGACAATCTTGGGGACAGGGACCCCCTCGGGCATGGGGACACCTTTGGGGACAGGGAGCCCTCGGGGACATGGACACCCCTGGGGACAGGGACATTCTTGGGGACAGGGACACCCTCGGGGACCCCCTCAGGGACAGGGACCCCCTTGGGGACAGGGACCCCTCAGGGACACCCTTGGGGACAGGGACCCCCTCAGGGACAGGGACCCCCTTGGGGACAGGGACCCCTCGGGGACACGGACACCCCTGGGGACAGGGACATTCTTAGGGACAGGGACCCCTCTGGGATGGGGACACCTTTGGGGACAGGGACCCCCTTGGGGACAGGGACCCCCTTGGGGACAGGGACCTCTCGGGGACAGAGACCCCCTTGGGGACAGGGACCCCCTTGGGGACAGGGACCTCTCAGGGACACGGACACCCCTGGGGACAGGGACATTCTTGGGGACAGGGACCCCTCTGGGATGGGGACACCTTTGGGGACAGGGACCCCCTCAGGGACCCCCTTGGGGACAGGGACCTCCTTGGGGACAGGGACCTCTCGGGGACAGGGACCCCCTTGGGGACAGGGACCCCCTCAGGGACCCCCTTGGGGACAGGGACCTCTCAGGGACACGGACACCCCTGGGGACAGGGACATTCTTAGGGACAGGGACCCCTCTGGGATGGGGACACCTTTGGGGACAGGGACCCCCTTGGGGACAGGGACCCCCTGGCCCGGTCCCCAGTCAAGAGCAGCAGCCGGGGTGTCACCTCCCTGTCCCCAGGCTGGTGGCTTGTCCCCAAGTCGGCGGGGCCAGCCTGGAGCAGGTCACCTTGTCCCCAAACCGGGGACAAGCCTGTCCCCAGGGTGCAGTGGCCACCCCAGGGCTGGTCACTCCCTCCCCCAGCGAGGGGGGGACACAGAGGCGGTGGCTTGTCCCCGAGCCAGGGAAGGTCACCCCGGCACCCAGATGCCACCTCCGGGGCAGGGGACGGAGCCAGCGGCTTGTCCCCAAGCCAGGGGACGTCACCCTGGGGCCGGGAACCCTGTCCCCGAGCCAAGGACAGCGTCGGTGGCTTGTCCTTCAGCGGGGGGAGGCCACCCCGGAGCTGGCCACCGTCCCCTAGAGCTGCTGGCCATGTCCCCGAGCCAGAGGATGTCCCCTTGGGGCTGGTGGCCATGTCCCCAAGCTGTCACTGGGGTGGTGGCCACGTCCCCAAGCCAGAAGGACAGTCCCTAGGGCTGGTGGCCACGTTCCCAAGCTGTCACGGAGGTAGTGGCCATGTCCCCAAGCCAGAGACAGAGGTGGTGGCCATGTCCCCAAGCTGAGGATGTCCCCCCAAGGCTGGTGGCCACGTCTCCAAGTTGGGGACAGAGGTGGTGGCCACGTCCCCAAGGCAGAGGACACCCCCTGGGGCTGGTGGCCATGTCCCCAAGCTGTCACAGAGGTGGTGGCCATGTCCCCAAGCTGAGGATGTCCCCCCAAGGCTGGTGGCCACGTCTCCAAGTTGGGGACAGAGGTGGTGGCCACGTCCCCAAGCCAGAGGACACCCCCTGGGGCTGGTGGCCACGTCCCCAAGCTGTCACTGGAGTGGTGGCCACGTCCCCAAGCCAGAGGACACCCCCTGGGGCTGGTAGCCACGTCCCCAAGCTGTCACTGGGGTGGTGGCCACGTCCCCAAGCCAGAGGACACCCCCTGGGGCTGGTAGCCACGTCCCCAAGCTGTCACGGAGGTGGTGGCCACGTCCCCAAGGCAGAGGACACCCCTCCAGAGCTGGTGGCCACATCCCAAGCTGGGGCTGGAGATGGTGGCCACATCCCCAAGCCAGGGGACACCCCCCAGGCCCGGTGGCCACGTTGGCCCCCCCCATCCCCACACCAGGGGCCAGAGGCCCGGTGGCTTGTCCCCAAACAGGTGACACCCCCCGGGGGGGGGACGGGACACACACACACACACCCCGCCCCAGACCCGGTGGCTCGGTGGCTCGTCCCCCACCCCAAAGTGTCCCCGGGGGGGCCGGTGTCTTACCTGTGCGGGTGCCAGCGGGCCGGTGACAGTGACAGCGGGGAAGGGCACCCCCGCGGCGGGGGGAGGTTTAAGTAGGGACCCGCCGTGATGTCACCGTCACCCGCTGCCACTAATCCCCGGGGGGGGGGTGACATTGGCCCCCGCCCGGGGTTAATCCACCGCTGCCGCCAATTAACGCTCATCCCCCGCTTGGGGGGGGGGGGGGGGGGGGAAATGAGCTGGTTTTAATTAACGCCCCAAAGTGGGGGGGGGGTGGGGGGGGCAGGGGCGGGGCCCCCCCGCCCGGGGTCACTTTTGGGGGGGGGTATGGAGTGTGGGGGTGTGTGTGTCCCCCCCCCGCGTGGAGCTAATCCCGGGGCCAGCTGCCACGTCTGAGCCTCGGGGGGCAGCTTTTGGGGGGGGGGGGGGGGGGGCCCCCCGCTGTGAGGAAAAAAAAAGGGGGGGGGGGGGCAGGATGAGGAGTAAGTTGGAAGAGGGGGGGGGGCACACACAGACACATGGAGTGACCCCCCCCCACCATCAGCACAGCCCCCCCCCAGCTCTGCAGGACACCCCCCCCCCCCAAAGGGGGATTTGGGGCTGATTAACCCTAATCCCGGCGCTGGGGGGGGGGGGGGGGGGGCACAGATGGGTGCTGGGTGCCCCCCCCCCAGCCCCCCCAAACCACCCTGCAGCGAGGGGGGGGGGGGGCGTCGCCCCTGAGGGGGTCCCAGCGCCAGGGTTGGTCAGAAATTGTTAAAATTTTAATCCGGGGGGGGGGGAGGGCGAACCCCTAATTAACTGGTGATAATTAAGGGGCGGGGGCAGGGAAAGTGGCCCCATCGTTAGCGGTAATTAGCTCTTGGGGGGGCCCTGCCCCCCCCCCCCCCCGGGCTGTGGGGTCACAGGGGGGGAGGAGGGGGGGGGGGGGCGGCTCTGGTTGCCCCGTTTCAGTTGAGACGTGATTTTATGGAAATTTAGACAATTTTATGGAAGTTTAGCCAAATTTACGGAAATTTAGACAATTTTATGGAAGTTTAGACAAATTTATGGAAGTTTAGACAAATTTACGGAAGTTTAGACAATTTTACGGAAATTTAGCCAATTTTACGGAAGTTTAGCCAATTTTACGGAAGTTTAGACAAATTTACGGAAGTTTAGCCAATTTTACGGAAGTTTAGCCAATTTTACGGAAGTTTAGCCAATTTTACGGAAATTTAGCCAATTTTACGGAAGTTTAGCCAATTTTACGGAAGTTTAGCCAATTTTACGGAAATTTAGACAATTTTACGGAAATTTAGACAATTTTACGGAAATTTAGACAATTTTACGGCAGTTTAGACAATTTTACGGCAGTTTAGACAATTTTACGGAAGTTTAGACAATTTTACGGAAGTTTAGACAAATTTACGGAAGTTTAGACAAATTTACAGAAGTTTAGACAAATTTACGGAAGTTTAGACAATTTTACGGAAGTTTAGACAATTTTACGGAAGTTTAGACAATTTTACGGAAGTTTAGACAATTTTACGGAAGTTTAGACAAATTTACGGAAGTTTAGACAATTTTACGGAAGTTTAGACAATTTTACGGAAGTTTAGACAAATTTACGGAAGTTTAGACAAATTTATGGAAGTTTAGACAAATTTATGGAAGTTTAGACAAATTTATGGAAGTTTAGACAATTTTATGGAAATTTGGATGGAATTTCACGTGAATTTAGATACGGCTTTACAGAATTTTACAGCGAATTTTACGTAAATGTAGAAGTAATTTTACGTGAATTTAGATTTAATTTTACGTAAATTTAAGACATTTTTTATGTAAATGTAATTTTACGAGAATTTAGGTGTTTTTACGTAAATTCAGATGTATTTTTACATAAATGTAATTTTACAAGAATTTAGTTATAATTTTACATAAATTTAGACACATTTTTACATAAATGTAGATGTAATTTTACGAGAATTTAGATATTTTTATGTAAATTTAGATTTTTACATAAATTTTACGAGAATTTAGGTATTTTTACGCAAATTCAGACATATTTTTACATAAATGTAATTTTATGAGAATTTAGTTATAATTTTACATAAATTTAGACACATTTTTACGTAAATGTAGCTGTAATTTTACAAGAATTTAGATGTTTTTACGTAAATTTAGATTTTTACATAAATGTAATTTTATGTGAATTTAGGTATTTTTATGTAATTTCAGACATATTTTACATAAATGTAATTTTACAAGAATTTAGATATAATTTTACATAAATTCAGACATATTTTTACATAAATGTAGATGTAATTTTACAAGAATTTAGATGTTTTTACGTAAATTCAGATTTTTACATAAATTAATTTTACGAGAATTTAGGTATTTTTACGTAAATTCGGACATATTTTTACGTAAATGCAATTTTATGAGAATTTAGTTATAATTTTATGTAAATTTAGACACATTTTTACGTAAATGTAGATGTAATTTTACGAGAATGTAGACAAAACTACCTAAATTTAAACATATTTTTACATAAATGTAATTTTCGAGAATTTAGACATAACTACCTAAATTTAGACATATTTTTACGTAAATGTAATTTTACATGAAATTAGATATAATTTTACCTAAATTTAGACATTTTTTACAGAAATGTAATTTTACGAGAATTTAGATATAATTTTACATAAATTCAGACATATTTTTACATAAATGTAATTTTATGTGAATTTAGATATTTTTACGTAAATTTAGACATTTTTAATGTAAATGTAATTTTACAAGAGTTTAGATATTTTTACGTAAATTCAGACATATTTTTACATAAATCTAATTTTACAGGAATTTAGATATTTTTACGTAAATTTAGACATTTTTTACATAAATGTAATTTTACGAGAATTTAGATATAACTTTACGTAAATTCACATATTTTTACATAAATCTAATTTTATGAGAATTTAGACATAACTACCTAAATTCAGACATATTTTTACGTAAATGTAATTTTACATGAATTTAGATATAATTTTACGTAAATTTAGACATTTTTTACATAAATGTAATTTTACGAGAATTTAGATCTAATTTTACGTAAATTCAGACACATTTTTAAAAAGATCTAATTTTACGTGAATTTAGATATAAATTCACATAAATTCATATTTCTACATAGATCTAATTTTACGTGAATTTAGATATTTTTACGTAAATTTAGACATTTTTTACATAAATCTAATTTTATGAGAATTTAGACATAACTACCTAAATTTAGACATATTTTTACGTAAATGTAATTTTACATGAATTTAGATATAATTTTACCTAAATTTAGACATTTTTTACATAAATGTAATTTTACGAGAATTTAGATATAATTTTACATAAATTCAGACATATTTTTACATAAATCTAATTTTATGTGAATTTAGATATTTTTACATAAATTTAGACATTTTTAATGTAAATGTAATTTTACGAGTTTAGATATAATTTTACGTCAATTCAGACATATTTTTACATAAATGTAATTTTACATGAATTTAGATATAATTTCACGTAAATTCATATTTCTACATAGATCTAATTTGACGTGAATTTAGATATTTTTACGTAAATTTAGACATTTTTTACATAAATAATTTTACGAGAGTTTCGATATAATTTTACGTAAATCCACATTTTCACATAAATCCAATTTTACGTGAATTTAGATAATTTTACGTAAATTTAAACACATTTCCACATAAACGTAGATGTAATTTTACGTAAATCGAGACATATTTTTACACAAATCTGATTTTACACGAATTTAGACACATTCTCACGCAAATGTAATTTCACGAGAACTCAGATGTAACTACCTAAATTTAGCCACATTTTTACATAAATCTGATTTTACCTAAATTTAGCCACATTTTTACATAAATCTGATTTTACCTAAATTTAGCCACATTTTTACATAAATCTGATTTTACCTAAATTTAGCCACATTTTTACATAAATCTGATTTTACCTAAATTTAGCCACATTTTTAGATAAATCTGATTTTACCTAAATTTAGCCACATTTTTACGTAAACGCAGACATTTCGCGTCCGTTCAGGCATAACTTCCCGTGAACTTAGCCACGTTTTTACGTAAACGCGGATAAAATTTCATTTCTATTAAAAAAACAAAATAAATCCGTACTTGCGTTTAAAAATATATATTTTTACCGCTCCCCCTCCCCCCGCGCCCGTTTTGGGGGCCGTCTCTCGTTTTTCAGGACCGTCTCCCCCGGGGTCGTGCCTCGACGGGGTTTTTTGGGGAGGGCTCAGCCCCCCCGCCCCGTTTTGGGGGGGGGGGGAGGGCGCCCCGTCCTCCGGTGGCCGCCCCTCCCCGCAGCCCCCTAATCCCGGATTAGGGTGGCTCAGGGGGGGGGGGGGGGCGCCGTCCCCGTTCTATATTTAACGCTGGGGTGTCAGCAACAATCACATCAGCGCCCCGGGGGGGGGTCACCCAGCCCCGTGCCCCCCCCAAAAAGAGAGAGGGGGAACCCCCCCGCCCCTCAGCCCCCAAATTCAGGCTCCCCCACGCCCCAAAGCCGCCCTGCGAACGGCAAATTTGGGGGGCGCGGGGGGGGGGGGGATTTATGGCTAATGAAGAATAAGGCGGAGGTGGGCGGGGCTGGGATTAATTAGGAAGGAAACGAGGTGAACGTTGATGGGTTTTCTTTATTCCGGCGTCACCGCGGGGTGGAGGAACGCGGCCGGTACAAAGCTCGAAAGGGGAAAACGAGGCGGGGGGGGGGGCAAAAAGGAGCCGAAATCAGAGCCGCGACCCCCCCCAAAGTTCCTCTTTCCGCCCCCAAAAAATACACCAGGTTTGTGTAGAAAACCAGGGATTTCAAAAACTGTCCCCACCCCCTCCCCTCCCTCCCAATTCTATATATTTTTTTGCAGCTCGGAGAGAAAAAGAACCGGGGAAAAAAAAAAAAAAAAAAAAAGTGTACAAAAAAGGGGGGGGGGGGAAAAAAAAAAACAAAAAAAATCCAAAAAGTCTCCTCGGAAGTCGCGCGGTTGTTTTGTGGCCAAACGGAATCGGCTCTCGCGACGCGTCCCAGCCGCAGAGGCAGGAGAAACACCCCCCCCTCCCCAAAATATGTGTCTGTGGGTGTCCCCCCCCCCCAATTTTTAACCCGCCCCCCCCCCGAGTCTCTCCTACCGCCCGGCACCGGCCGCCCTAAGCCCGTTCGCCGCGGATACGCCGCGCCAGCTGGATGTCCTTGGGCATGATGGTGACCCTCTTGGCGTGGATGGCGCAGAGGTTGGTGTCCTCGAAGAGGCCCACGAGGTACGCTTCGCTGGCTTCCTGCCGGGAAAAACCCCTAGCCGTAGGGCTTGGAACTCAAAAAAGGGATGTTTTGGGGAGATTTTAAGGGGTTTTTGTTTTGGTTTTTACCTGCAGAGCCCCGATGGCAGCGCTCTGGAAACGAAGGTCGGTCTTGAAATCCTGAGCGATCTCCCGGACCAGGCGCTGGAAGGGCAGTTTACGGATCAGTAGCTCCGTGGATTTCTGGTATCGCCGGATCTCCCGGAGGGCCACCGTGCCGGGCCTGCAAAAGATTTGAGCGGTTAAAACGGGATAAAAACCCACTCTCGGCGCTCCTTAATCCCTTCCCGCTCCTCATCCCAGGGCCTGCCGGGGGTGACGGCGGCGCCGTACCTGTAGCGATGGGGTTTCTTGACGCCCCCCGTGGAGGGGGCGCTTTTCCTGGCGGCTTTGGTGGCCAACTGCTTCCGCGGCGCCTTCCCGCCGGTGGATTTCCGAGCCGTCTGCTTGGTACGGGCCATACCGGACGGTCAGAGCCTGCCGAGAGGGGGAGAAGGCCGGGGTCGGCTCTGGGGCGCAACGGGCCGGACGGGCCGTTAAAGGCCGAGGGGCGGGGAAGCGCGGCCCGCGTCTACGGGGGGTGAAGGAATTGTGTGTGCCCCAGCCCCCGGCCTCGGAAGGGGGCACCGGGCTGAGGGAGAGCCGCGGGGCGGGGGCCGGGCGAGCCCCCATGGCCTCACCGGGGAAGAAGGCCCCGCCGCCCCCTCAGCGCCCTCAGACTACAGCTCCCAGAAGCCTTCGCGCCGCGTCACGTGTCCCCCCCACCGCCGCGCTGATTGGCTGGCACCGCCCAACCAATGGGCTCGCACGCTGCCGGCAGCGGGGAGGTGCCGCCCAGTCTCCTCGCCAGACGGACGCGGCGTTCGGCCTATCGCCTCCCGGCTTTCCAGCCAATCAGCGGCCGGCGGCAGACGGAAGGCGGGACTGGGGTGAAGCGTCTCCTCAGACGACCTCGGCGCCGGGCCGCCCCCCCCTCCCCCAACGCCGCCCGCCCCAACCCCGCTCCCTCCCCCGGGTCGCCGTTACCGGGCAGCGGCCCCGACCCCGACCCCGGCCCCGCGCCGCCATTACCTGCGTGCCCGGCTGGCGGCGGCGCTGGAGCCCTTGGAGGTCCCGCGGTGAGGCTGTCGGTGCTCTCGCTCCCTTCCCGCCTTTCCCGGCAGAAAATGGCGGGCTCCCGGCGGAGGCTGTTTACCCGTCATGCACCGCGGCGGGGGCGGGGGAGGCAGGTCGGCTGAGGTGAGGCGGGACGCCGCCATCTTGTGACCTGCCGAGGGGCCGGGCCCGGCGACGGGGTGGGGCGGCCACAGGGCCCCGGGACCTCCCCGCGACCTCCCCGGGCTCGGTTTCCACCTCGATACGAGCCCTCGGTTGAAGCCAAACCGATTTTCTTTACCCCCCCGCCTTGAGCGGCCTCGGGAGGACGAGCGAGGCAGAGGCCATCACCCCGAAGGGAGCGTCCGGGCTTTGTTTCCCCTAAATACACCTTCAGGTAGAGCTTCACCGTTTCACACTTTAGCACCAGCAACGCTCACCGTCACAAACGGCGGGAAGGGGAAGATTTAATCCTATTTTTAATCCACCCGCCAGTGCTGTTTGTTACTCATTTCTCCAGAGAGAAGCCTGGCGCGAGGGCTGCCTCTCCTCACGCTCGTCCACGGACCAAAAAAAACGAGGCGAGGGCATAAATCACTGCCCGGCTCCTCGCTGTAGTCACCAGAGGGCACGCGTCCGCTGCCGAGAGAACTCCCTGCTTTATTAGTTGATTTTTTTTTTAGGCCTAAATGAGGGGATAAAGTTTATTAGGGCCTGGGCACCCCAGAGCAGGTTGAGCTGGGATGCGTCGGCCTCACCTGAGGGCGCTGCTTGGAAAAACCCCACTGAATCCCCTCAAAAAAAAAAAAAAGAAAAAAACAACCAGCCCGGCTCCAATTTTCCACAACTTTATTCCAGAAAGGCCACTGAGCCACAAGTTACAGAAGGCGAGTGGAACAGCAGGGTGGGAGTTTGGGGTCCAGCCGGGTAGAGAGGGGAAAAGAATGAAATTGCTGTATAATTTCTCCGGTTTGAACCTTTTTTCCCTTTTTTTCAACCCGGCAGGCTCAGAGGAAGGTTTCTGTGCGAATTAGCGAGGAGAAACCAAATAAAAACCGAACGCAACGAGGAAAAAAAGCTCGGCTCGGCTGAAAATAGCGTCGGGGAAGGCGGTGAGTGCGGCGGGAAGGGAGTCGAGGGGAGGAGGCGGGGGGGGGGGCGTGAAGCTCGATGGCCGCCCGCCGCCGCCGCCACCCTCGCGCCGGCATCCTGCGCGCGGCGTCGGGGAACGGCCCGGTGCCGGCGGACGTTTCGGCGGTTCCCGTCATGGAGCGCTCGGCCGGCGCGAGGGCGGGCGGCTGCCGGGGGGAGCTGTGGGGAGGGGGGGGGGGGGGGAGGACGCGGGGTTAGAAAGCGGCGCCGGTTACGGCGGCGTGGCGCCGGTGGTGACGCCGTTACCTTCGTTAGGGGAAGCGGGGCTGCGGCCCTACGGCAGGAGGGATTTGATGGCGGCCATGATCCTTTGGAGCTTGGCGTCGCTGTCGACGAAGCCGTCGCCGTTCTGGGGGGGGGGGGGGGGGAAACAGCCGCGTCGTGGCACCGGTGGGGGGGGGGTGGGATGACATGACACCCCCCAGTGTGGCACCCAGAAAGGGGGGGGACACCCTGGTGTGGCACCAGGAAAGGGGGGGACACCCCAACATGGTACTGGGAAAGGGGGGGGACACCCCAGCGTGGCACTGGGGACTGGGGGGACACCCCAGCGTGGCACTGGGAAAGGGGGGGACACCCCAGTGTGGCACCGGGGACTGGGGGGACACCCCAGCATGGCACTGGGAAAGGGGGGGACACCCCAGTGTGTCACCAGGAAAGGGGGGGACACCCCAGTGTGGCACCGGGAAAGGGGGAGACACCCCAGCGTGGCACCAAGGAGGAGGGGACACCCCAGTGTGTCACCAGGAAAGGGGGGGACACCCCAGTGTGGCACTGGGAAAGGGGGGGACACCCCAGTGTGGCACTGGGGACTGGGGGGACACCCCAGCATGGCACTGGGAAAGGGGGGGACATTGTGGGGGGGTGGGGGGGTCACCCACCTTCTTGGAGTGGACCAGGCGTCCGCCCACCGTCACCTCAAACCATCCTGTCACCTCCCGCGTCCCCTGGCCGCTCTGGGGGGACAGGGGGGGTCACCTCAGCCCCAGTTCTGTGTGTGTCCCCCCCCCCGCATGAGCCCCCCCCCCTCACTCACCACCTCCAGCGCGCCCGGGAAGCGCCGCTCCAGCTCCTGCTTGAGCTGTTGGTACTGAAAAAGGGGGGGCGGGGGGGTCACCCCTGGGTGTGGGGGGGTCACCCCCGTGTTTGGGGGGGGGACACAAGGGGGACACACACACACACAGGACTCACCTTGGGGCTGTAGCCTCAGGCTCCACTGCGGGGGGGGGTCAGTGGGATGCGGACCCCAAACCTGGCACAGGGCCCCCCCCCCCAGCACAGTGAACCCCCTCCCGAGCACAGGGCCCCCCCAGACTGAATACGTCCCCCCCCGGGCACAGGGCCCCCCCAAACCGAGCACACGCCCCCCTCCGGGCACAGAGCCCCCCCCAACCGAGCACACGCCCCCCCCCCGGCCACAGGGTCCCCTCCAAACCGAGCACACGCCCCCCTCCGGGCACAGAGCCCCCCCCAAACCGAGCACACGCCCCCCCCCCCGGGCACAGGGCCCCCCCCAAACCGAGCACACGCCCCCCCCCCGAGCACGGTGCCCCCCCCAACCGAGCACACGCCCCCCCGGGCACGGGGCCCCCCCAAACCGAGCACACGCCCCCCCCCCCCCGAGCACAGGGTCCCCCCCAAACCGAGCACACGCCCCCCTCCGGGCACAGAGCCCCCCCCAAACCGAGCACACGCCCCCCCCCCGGGCACAGGGTCCCCCCCAAACCGAGCACACGCCCCCCCCGGCCACGGGGCCCCCCCAAACCGAGCACACGCCCCCCCCCGGGCACAGGGTCCCCCCAAATCGAGCACACGCCCCCCCCCCGGCCACAGGGTCCCCCCCAAACCGAGCCCCCCCCCGGTACCAGTAGAGCACGGAGACGCGGAGCGGCTCGGCCATGGCGGCGGTAGCGGCTGCGCGGTAGCGGCGGCCCCGCCCCTCGCCGGGCCTGGGGGGTCCTCGGGGGGGGTCCCCGCGCCCCAACGCCCCCCCCCCAACCTTCCCCCCCCCTCCCCGGCCAGGGGGGCCCCGGCAGCGGCCCCGCCCCGCCCCTAATCCCCCCCCCCCCCCCCCCCCGGCACCTTCTGGGGGGCTCCCACGGTGTTTCCCCAGTGTCACCAGTAGATCACACCAGTATAACCAGTGCACCCCCCCAGGTGACCCAGTCACCCCCCAGTATAACCAGTGCACCCCCCCAGTGTGACCCAGTTACCCCCCAGTATAACCAGTGCACCCCCCCAGCGTGACCCAGTCACACCCCAGTGTAACCAGTGCATCCCCCCAGTATGATCCGTGAATCACACCATTATACCCAGTAGGACACACCAGTATAACCAGTGCATTCCCCCAGTATAACCAGTGCATCACACCACTATAACCAGTGCCCCCCCAGTATAACCAGTGCCCCCCCCAGTATAACCAGTGCATCACACCACTATAACCAGTGCCCCCCCAGTATAACCAGTGCCCCCCCCAGTATAACCAGTGCATCCCCCCACTATAACCTGTACCTCACACCACTATAACCAGTGCATCCCCCCAGTATAACCAGTGCCCCCCCCAGTATAACCAGTGCATCCCCCCAGTATAACCAGTGCCCCCCCCAGTATAACCAGTGCATCCCCCCACTATAACCTGTACCTCACACCACTATAACCAGCCCCCCCAGTATAACGCCCCCAGTGCCCCCCGCACTGTCCCCCCTCCCCTCCCCGGTTACCGGGGCCGCCCCGCGCGCTCCCGCCGCTCCCCGGGGCCGCGCATCACCGGGGCCGCGCTCGGCGCTCCCGGGCGGCGGCGGCGGCTGCTGCGGCGGCTGCGGCGGGGATGGGGCCGCGGCGCTGAGCTGGGGGGGCCCGGCGGGGCGGGGGGGGGCCCGGGCCGGCGCCCCCCGCTCCCGGCGCCATGGGCGAATGGACCATCCTGGAGCGGCTGCTGGAGGCGGCGGTGCAGCAGCACTCCACCATGATCGGCAGGTGAGCCCACGCGTGGGGGGGGGACGGGGACACGGGGGACACCCCCCGGCCCCCCCAGCACCCCGCTGCCCCCGGGGGAGCACCCCCGTGACACCCCCCCCACCCCACGCCGCGGGGGCAGCAACTGAGCGTGGCGAGGGAGGAGGGGGGGGGGGGTGTCACCCGCGGGTGCGCGTGGGGTGACAGCGGGTCCCCGCGGGGCGTGTGTGTGTGTGTGTGTGTGTCCCGTGGGTGTGGCCGAGGGACCCGCTGTCACCTCCCCGCGGGCAGGAGGTGACAGCTGCGATAACGGGGACACTCAGGACACACCGGGGGGGACGGTCACAGCCCCGGGGTCCCCTTCCCGCGTGGGGGGGGGGGGGGGGGCTGTCGGCTGCGCTTTGGGGACCAGGTTGGGGAGAGGGGACAGGGGAAGGTCCCCGCGTGTCCCCCGCCAGTGGCATGTCCCCAAACCGGCACCCTGCGTCACCCCACACCCTCAGGGTGCCGGGGGTCCCGCTGACCCCCCGGGGGGGGACATCCCACCCCACCCCCGCTCGTCCCCAGAGCCGTGGCCGCGAGGGACGAGTATTGACGTGTCAAGGTCAGGGGTGGTGGCACGGGGGGAGCACCCAGGGGTCCGGGTTCACCCCACGTACCTGGGTGGGACCTGGGTGGGACCTGGGGGTCCAGGTTCAGGCCAGACCCACCTGTGTGGGTCCACGTTGGACCCAGGACTCCAGGTTGGACCCACGTGTCTGGGTTCAACCCAGGTGTCCGGGTCCAGGTGGGACCCCCGGGGCCTGGTGTGACCCCTCCGTGTCCACGTAAGAGCCACGTGTCTGGGTCAGACGTACATGGGTGGGGGGTCCAGGTAGGACCCACGTGGCCAGGTCTAGGTAGGACCTGCATGGCCAGGTCTAACCCCTGTGTCCAGGTCCAGGTAGGACCCACGTGTCTGGGTCCAGGTAGGACCCACGTGGCCAGGTCTAGGTAGGACCTGCATGGCCAGGTCTAACCCCTGTGTCCAGGTCCAGGTAGGACCCACGTGTCTGGGTCCAGGTAGGACCCACGTGGCCAGGTCTAGGTAGGACCTGCATGGCCAGGTCTAACCCCTGTGTCCAGGTCCAGGTAGGACCCACGTGTCTGGGTCCAGGTAGGACCCACGTGGCCAGGTCTAGGTAGGACCTGCATGGCCAGGTCTAACCCCTGTGTCCAGGTCCAGGTAGGACCCACGTGTCTGGGTCCAACCCACGTGTCTGCAGGGTCTAGGTAGGACCCACATCTCCAAGTCTGACCCATGTGTCCAGGTCCCAGTAGGACCCACATGTCCGGGTCTAACCCACGTGTTCCAGGTCGAGGTGGGATTTGTGTGTCCACGTCTGACCCACGTGTCCAGGTCAAGTAGGACCAAGGTCTCCAGGTCCAACCTGTGTGTCCAGGTAGGACCCACGTGTTGGAGTCCAAGTAGGACCCATGTGTCCACATCTGGCCCACGTGTCAGGGTACATGTAGGACCCATCTGTTGGGGTCCAAGTAGGACCCACATGTCCACATCTGGCCCGTGTGTCGGGGTCCAGGTAGGACCCACATGTCCACATCTGGCCCGTGTGTCGGGGTCCAGGTAGGACGCACGTGTCCACATCTGGCCCACGTGTCAGCATCCAGGTAAGACCCACGTGTCAGGGCCCAGGTAGGACCCACGTGTCCACATCTGTCCCACGTGTTGGGGTCCAGGTAGGACCCACGTGTCCACATCTGGCCCACGCGTCAGCGTCCAGGTAGGACCCACGTGTCCACATCTGGCCCACGTGTCGGGGTCCAGGTAGGACCCACGTGTCCACATCTGTCCCACGTGTCAGCATCCAGGTAGGACGCACGTGTCCACATCTGGCCCACATGTCAGCGTCCAGGTAAGACCCACGTGTCCACATCTGTCCCACGTGTCAGCATCCAGGTAGGACGCACGTGTCCACATCTGGCCCACATGTCAGCGTCCAGGTAGGACCCACGTGTCCACATCTGGCCCACGCGTCAGCGTCCAGGTAGGACCCACGTGTTGGGGTCCAGGTAGGACCCACGTGTCCACATCTGTCCCACGTGTCAGGGTCCAAGTAGGACCCACGTGTCCTCATCTGGCCCATATGTCGGGGTCCAGGTAGGACCCGTGTGTCAGGGTCCAGGTAGGACCCACGTGTCCACATGTGGCCCACGTGTCGGGGTCCAGGTAGGACCCACGTGTCCACATCTGGCCCACGTGTCAGGGTCCAGGTAGGACCCACGTGTCCACATCTGGCCCACGTGTCGGGGTCCAGGTAGGACCCACGTGTCCACATCTGGCCCACGTGTTGGGGTCCAGGTAGGACCCACACGTCCACATCTGTCCCACATGTCAGGGTCCAGGTAGAACCCACGTGTCCACATCTGTCCCACGTGTCCACATCTGTCCCACGTGTCAGGGTGCAGGTAGGACCCACGTGTCCACATCTGGCCCACGTGTCGGGGTCCAGGTAGGACCCACGTGTCGGGGTCCAGGTAGGACCCACGTGTCCACATCTGTCCCACGTGTCAGGGTCCAAGTAGGACCCACGTGTCCTCATCTGGCCCACGTGTCAGGGTCCAAGTAGGACCCACGTGTCCTCATCTGGCCCATATGTCGGGGTCCAGGTAGGACCCGTGTGTCAGGGTCCAGGTAGGACCCACATGTCCACATCTGGCCCGTGTGTCAGGGTCCAGGTAGGACCCACGTGTCCACATCTGGCCCGTGTGTCAGGGTCCAGGTAGGACCCACGTGTCCACATCTGTCCCACGTGTCGGGGTCCAGGTAGGACCCACGTGTCCACACCGGCCCCCGTGTCAGGCCCGAAGTATCCCCCCCGCCGCGTCAGCGCGCGGGCGCCAGCCCCTCACCCCTCCCTCCCTCCCTCCTCTCGGCGCAGGATCCTGCTGACGGTGGTGGTGATCTTCCGCATCCTCATCGTGGCCATCGTGGGCGAGACGGTGTACGAGGACGAACAAACCATGTTCATGTGCAACACGCTGCAGCCGGGCTGCAACCAGGCGTGTTACGACAAAGCCTTCCCCATCTCCCACATCCGCTACTGGGTCTTCCAGATCATCCTGGTGTGCACCCCCAGCCTCTGCTTCATCACCTACTCGGTCCACCAATCGGCCAAACAACGCGAGCGCCGCTACTCCTTCCTCTACCCGCTCCTCGACCCCAAAAAACCCAAAACGCTCAACGGCCTCTTACCCCCCAGCCCCGACGGCGGCGCCAAGGAAGAACCTGACGCCTTCGAGGCCAAGGAGCTCCCCGGCCCCCCGCCGCGGCCCCCTCGCTCCTCCAAAACCAAACGCCAAGAGGGAATTTCCCGTTTTTACGTCATCCAAGTGGTTTTCCGCAACGCTTTGGAAATCGGTTTCTTGGCCGGGCAGTATTTCCTCTACGGTTTTAACGTCCCGGCTATTTTCGAGTGCGATCGTTACCCTTGCGTCAAGGAGGTGGAGTGTTACGTCTCGCGTCCCACCGAAAAGACCGTTTTTTTGGTTTTCATGTTCGCCGTCAGCGGCGTCTGCGTCCTCCTCAACCTCGCCGAGCTCAACCACTTGGGGTGGCGCAAGGTCAAGGCCGCCGTCCGCGGGGTCCGAGCGCGGCGTAAATCCCTGGGGGAAGGGCGGAAAAAGGACCTTTCGCCCCCGGCCCCCGCGCCCGCGCTCGGCCGGACGCAATCCAGCGAGTCCGCCTACGTCTGAGCGCCCCCCCCCCCCCCAGAACCCCGCCGCGTGGGGAGGGGGGGGCACGGAGACAGCAGTGCTGCGCCCCCCCCCCCCCCCTTATCACCCCCAACTCTGTTTTGCCGCCGATCGAGCGTGGGGGCGCCCCACAACCTGCCCCCCAACAACCTCTGGGTGGTGGGGGTCGGGGCGGGGGGAGAGAAAAAATTATTTATTTGCCAGAGCCCCCCCCCCCCCCACCTCGAAACGTCAATAAACCGGTTGGAGGGTTGAGCGCTGAGCGACACTGGTTTAGGGGTGTCGCTGGTCGATGCCCCCCCCCCCCACTAAAAATGCGGCAGGGGGGGCCCCGCTGCTGCAGGGCGCTGCGCCCCCCCCCTCCGTGTCCCCCCCCCCCCCCGGATTTACAGCCTCTAATCCGCTCTCTAATAGCTCTAAAGGAGGGAGAGGGGCTGAGCCAGGCGCCATCTGCCAGCCCCCCCCCCCCTTTATGAACCCCAAGGAAGCGGCGTGGGTGCAAAAAGGGGGGTTTATTTTGGGGGGGGGGCACCTGGCGGGATCCACAGCTACAACCTGCAAGAGAGCGGTCGGTCAGGGGGGGGCCCTGGGGGGGGGCCGGGCCCACCCCCCCCAGCGGCCCCACTCACGTCACTTCGCGGAAAGCTCTTTTTTCCACGTATTTCAGGCGGTATCTCCTCTTGAACCTGGTGAAAAACGCCACGAAAAGGGGTCAAAAATCCACCCTCACCCCCCGCGCCCCCCCCCCCCCAAAAAGCTGGGGGGGCACGCAGACCCCCCCCCCCCCCCAAAAACTCACTTGGCCCTCTCCCGCGGCTCGATCAAACTCCTCTTCTGGAGGCTCTTGAAGCGATCGCGCAGGACGCTGCCCTCGGGCTACAATTTTTTTTTTGGGGGGGGGGACACACGGAGGGGGTGAAGGGAGCTGCCCCCCCACTCCCCAGCCAGGTTTTGGGGGGGCTCTGACAACCCCCCCCCTCCCCTCCCCAAGCGGGAGGAGCCATTTTGTGCCCCACCAAGGAGCCATTTTATGCCCCACCAGCATCGTGGCGGGGGGGGGGTGAGCGGTTGGGGGGGGGCTCTGGGAGGGATTTTGGGGTGCGAGCGGTTGGGGGGGGCACCGTGGGGGGGTGCAAACGACGTGGGGGGGCCCCAGCACCCTCAGCACCCGGGTCCTCGCCTACGCGACGAGGCCCCGGGACCCCAAAACCCTTCACATTCCCAGCCCCCCCCCTATTTTTTTTTTTTGGGGGGGGGGGGCTGCAAATTCTCGTAGCGCAAGGATGGGTCTCATCATGGGGTGCCGGTAATCCCCCCCCCCACCAAATTGGGGGGAACCCCCCCAAAAAAAACGCACCTTGAGCGTGCGCAGGGACTCGGCCAGCTCGTCGCTGAGCTGCACCTCCAGGCTGGGCTCCTCGTACCTGCGTGGGGGCAAAAAGGGGGGGCCGGGGGGTTAAAAAAGGGGGGGCCGGGGGTAAAAAAGGGGGTGTTGGGGAGGTAAAAGGGGGGGGCAAGGGTTCAAAAGGGGGGGCTGGGGGTTCAAAAGGGGAAGGGGTGGGTAAAAAGAGGGGGGGCTGGGGGGTAAAAAGAGGGGACCAAGGGGGTAAAAAGGGGGTGCTGGGGGTTTAAAAGGGGGGGGCAGGGGTTAAAAAGGGGGTGTGGGTCAAAAGGGGGGGGGTTTCAAAAGGGGGGGGGGACCAGGGGTTCAAAAAGGGGGGGGGGGGGGTGCTGGTGGGGTAAAAAGGGGGGGCCAGGGGGTGAGAAGGGGGGCCAAGTGGGTAAAAAGGGGGTGCCGGGGGTTTAAAAGGGGGGGGCTGGGGGTTTAAAAAGGGGGGGCCAAGGGGGTAAAAAGGGGGTGTTGGGGGCTCAAAAGGGGGGGTCAGAGGGAGTAAAAAGGGGGGGGGCCAGGGGTTCAAAAGGTGGGGGACCAGGGGGAGTAAAAAAGGGGGGGGGCAAGTGGGTAAAAAGGGGGTGCTGGGAATTTAAAAGGGGGGGGGGATGGGGGTAAAAAAGGGGGTGCTGGGGTTTAAAAAGGGGGGCCAAAAAGGGGGGGGGCTGGGGGTTAAAAAGGGGGGGGCCAGGGGGTTCAAAAAGGGGAGACAAAAAGGGGGGGCCAAGTGGGGAAAAAGGGGGGCCAGGGATTTAAAGGGGGGGCCCAGGGGGTAAAAAGGGGGGGGCCCAGGGGGTAAAAAGGGGGTGTAGCCCCCCCCCGCCCCCCCCGCTCACCTGAGGCGCCCCAGGCGCCGCGGCAGCACCTCCCTCTGCCGGCGCTTGGCCCCCCGCGCCTGCCGCCGCCGCAGCAGCTCCTGGTCCCGGTGCCGCAGCTCCCGGCGCAGCCCCCCCGCAGCCGGAACAGCTCCTGGCGCCGGCACCGCGCCGCCTTCTCCCTGCGCCGCCGCGCCTCCTGCGGGGCCGAGCTCAGCGTCCGTCCGTCCGTCCGTGCGTCGTGTCCCCCCCCCGATCCCGTCCGTCTGTCCGTGCGTCCCCCCCCAGCCCGTCCGTCCGTCCCCCCCCCAGCCCGTCCGTCCGTCCCAGCTCTCGCGCCGCCTTCTCCCTGCGCCGCCGGGCCTCCTGCGGGCCCAACGTCCGTCTGTCCCCCCCCCAGCCCATCCGTCTGTCCGTCCCCCCCCCTCCCCAGCCTGTCCGTCCATCTGCGTCCCCCCCCGCCGCCCCCCATCCCATCCTGTCCGTCTGTCCATCCGTGTGTCCCCCCCCAGCCCAGCCGTCCGTCCGTGTCCCCCCCCCGCCCCCCCATCCCATCCGTCTGTCTGTCCATCTGTGTCCCCCCCAGCCTGTCTGTCCGTGTGTCCCCCCCCAGCCCGTCCGTCTGTCCGTGCGTCCCCCCCCAGCCCGTCCGTCCGTCCCCCCCCAGCCCGTCCGTCCGTCCGTGCGTCGTGTCCCCCCCCCGATCCCGTCCGTCCGTCCGTGCGTCCCCCCCCGATCCCGTCCGTCCGTCCGTCCGTCCCCCCCCAGCCCGTCCGTCCGTCCCAGCGCTCGCGCCGCCTTCTCCCTGCGCCGCCGGGCCTCCTGCGGGCCCAACGTCCGTCTGTCCCCCCCCAGCCCATCCGTCTGTCCGTCCCCCCCCTCCCCAGCCTGTCCGTCCATCTGCGTCCCCCCCCGCCGCCCCCCATCCCATCCTGTCCGTCTGTCCATCCGTGTGTCCCCCCCCAGCCCAGCCGTCCGTCCGTGTCCCCCCCCGCCCCCCATCCCATCCATCTGTCTGTCCATCTGTGTCCCCCCCAGCCTGTCTGTCCGTGTGTCCCCCCCCAGCCCGTCCGTCCGTCTGTCCCCGCTCCATCCCCCCCTTCCCAGCCCATTTGTCCGTCTGTGTCCCCCCCCCGCCCCCCATCCCACCCTGTCCATCTGTCCATCCGTGTCCCCCCCCACCCATCTGTCTGTCCGTCTGTGTCCCCCCCATCCCGTCCGTCCGTGTGTGTCCCCCCCAGCCTGTCCGTCTGTCCGTCCACGTCCCCATCCCATCCATCCGTGTGTCCCCCCTCCCCATCCCGTCCATCCGTCCCCCCCCCCATCCTATCCATCCATCCGTGTGTCCCCCCCGCCCCCCATCCCGTCCGTCTGTCCGTCCATCCCCCCCCACCATCCCATCCTGTCCGTCTGTCCGTCTGTCCCCCCCCATCCCATCCATCTGTCCGTCCATCCCCCCCATCCCGTCCATCCATCCGTGTGTCCCCCCCATCCCGTCCGTCCGTCTGTCCCCCCCCCATCCCATCCCTCTGTCCATGTCTCCCCCGTCCGTCCGTCTGTCCGTCCGTACCAGCTCTCGCGCCTCCTTCTCCCGCCGCCGCTGCTGCTCCGTTTTCTTCTCCCCCCCCCGCGGCGCCGCCGCCGCTTTCGGGGCGTCTTCGGCTTCGTCCTCCTCCTCCTCCTCCTCCGACTCCTCCACCAACCCCTCGCACTGCTCCTGGAAAACTGTCTCCTGCCATAGTAGGGGGGGGGGGGTTA
>NW_027437055.1:0-15000 GCF_047716275.1 Strix uralensis
CAGTTCAAGGAGAGCTTCGACAAGGAGAGCAAGGTGGGGGCACTGGGAGGGACTGGGGGGCACTGGGAGGGGATGGGGGGCACTGGGAGGGACTGGGAGGGGATGGGAGGGGGCTCCACCACGCCCCTCACTGCGTCCATCTCCACGTCCCCGTGTCCCCCCCATGTCCCTGTCACCCCCCCATCCCCCCACATCCCCATGTCCCCCGTGTCCCCCCGTGTCCCCCCCGTGTCCCCCCCGTGTCCCCCCGTGTCCCCCCCAGGTCTACACCTTCGAGCTGCTCATTGCCAAGGTGGCCGTGGGCGACCGCGGGACTATCGCTGCGAGGTGACGGCCAAGGACAAGAAGGACAGCTGCTCCTTCAACATCGACATCGAGGTCAGGGACCCCCCGGGACCCCCCCGGACCCCCCGGACCCCCCGGGGGACCCTCGGGGACGGGCTGGGGGGGTCTCACGTCCCTCTCCCCCCGCAGCCCCCGCCCCACCGGCAATGACAACGTGCTGCAGGCCTTCAAGAGGACGTGAGTGAAGGGGGGGGCCGAAACGGGGGACACCCCCCCGAAACCCCTCTATAGGTTGGGGATCCCCATGACACCCCCGACCCCCCAACACACCCTGGGACCCCCCCGGGACCCCCCCGCACCCAAAGACCCCCCGGGGACCCCCAACCCCCCCGTCTCCCCCCAGGGGCGAGGCCAAGAGCGACATGGCCGGAGAGCTGGACTTCAGCGGGCTGCTCAAGAAGAGGTGGGGGCGTGCGAGGGGCGTGCAAGGGCATACGGGGATGTGTAAGGGGTGTGCGAGGTTGTGCAGGGGCGTGTGGGGGCGTGCAAAGGGCACGTGGGGGTGCATGGGGGTGAGGCGTGTGTGAGGGGCGTGCAAGGGTGTGTAAGGGTGTGAAAGTGCATGAGAGGGTGTGCAAGGGGCGTGCAAGGGTGCGTGAGGGGTGTGAGAGGGCACGAGAGGCCGCGCAGGGGGTGTGCGAGGAGGATGATGGGCGCGGGGCTCAGTCGTGCGAGGATGAGGAGGAGTGAGGGGGGTGGAGGTGGGTTGAGGAGCCGTGCAAGGGGCCGTGCAAGGAGCCGTGCGAGGCTTGTGCAAGACAGCCCACGTGTGCAAGGGCCTCACTCGTGCCAGGGGAGCTCACGAGGGTGCACGAGGGGCTCGGTCGTGCGAGGAGGGCGGAGGTGGGTCGAGGGGGCGTCCAGGGCCGTGCGAGGGTCGTGCAAGGGCCGTGCAAGGGCCGTGCAAGGCCGTGCGAGCCGTGGGCGCCGTCAGGAGGTGCAGGTGGAGGAGAGGAGGAAGAAGAAGGACGAGGACGACGCGTTTCCCCCCGAGATCTGGGAGCTGCTCAAGGGGGTGACCAAGAAGAGCGAGTACGAGCGCATCGCCTTCCAGTACGGCATCACCGACCTGCGCGGGATGCTCAAGCGCCTCAAGAAGATCAAGGTCGAGCCCAAGAAGAGCGAAGGTGGGGGGGGAAGGGGGTTGGGGGCTGGGGAGGGGGATTTGGGGGGTGGGGGGGTGGGGAGGGGATTGGGGGCAATGGGGGGCTGGGGAGGGGGGGAGGGGGGATTTGGGGCTGGAGAAGGGGATTGGGGGGGGGGGGGGGAGGGGGAACCCCCGGGGACTGAAAAAGGGTGGGGGGGGCCCATGGGGGCAGCGACAGATGGGGCAGGGGAGGGGCTGCGGGGTGGGGGGGGGGACAGAGGGGAAGAGGCTTGTTCTGGGGCTTGGGGGGAGGTGGGGGGAGGTGGGGGGGGCCCCCCTGACCCCCCTGACCCCCCCGCCCCCCCCAGCCTTCGTCCGGAAGCTGGACCCCGCCTACCAGGTGGACAAAGGCCGCAAGATCAAGCTGGTGGTGGAGCTCAGCGACCCCGACCTGCCCCTCAAGTGGTACAAGAACGGGCAGCTGCTGAAACCCAGCAACAAGTGAGGGGCGGGGGGCCGGGGGGGCTGGGGGGCTGGAAGGGGGCAGGGGGGGGTTGGGGTCTATGGGGGGCTCGGGGGGGCACAGGGGGTTCTGGGGGGCTGGAAGGGGGCGGGGGGGGGTTGGGGGTCTATGGGGGGCTCGGGGGGCACAGGGGGGTTCTGGGGGGCTGGAAGGGGGCAGGGGGGGTTGGGGGTCTATGGGGGGCTCGGGGGGGCACAGGGGGGTTCTGGGGGGCTGGAAGGGGGCAGGGGGGGGGTTGGGGGTCTATGGGGGGCTCGGGGGGGCACAGGGGGGTTCTGGGGGGCTGGAAGGGGGCGGGGGGGGTTGGGGGTCTATGGGGGGCTCGGGGGGGCACAGGGGGTTCTGGGGGGCTGGAAGGGGCGGGGGGGGGTTGGGGTCTATGGGGGCTCGGGGGGGCACAGGGGGGTTCTGGGGGGCTGGAAGGGGGCAGGGGGGGGTTGGGGGTCTATGGGGGGCTCGGGGGGGCACAGGGGGGTTCTGGGGGCTGGAAGGGGGCAGGGGGGGGGTTGGGGGTCTATGGGGGCTCGGGGGGCACAGGGGGGTTCTGGGGGGCTGGAAAGGGGGCAGGGGGGGGGTTGGGGGTCTATGGGGGCTCGGGGGGGCACAGGGGGGTTCTGGGGTCTTGGGGGCCTGCAGAGGGGCACAGGGGGTTGGGGGGCTGGAGGGGGAGATCAGGGGAGCTGGGGGCAGGAGAGAGGCCCCTCCCCCCGCCCCGGGGTCGCCCCCGTCACGGCCCCTCACGCCGTGTCCCCCCCGCCCCCCCCCGCCCCCCAGGTACGTGTTCGAGAACGTCGGCCTCAAGCGCATCCTGACCATCACCAAGTGCTCGCTGGCCGACGACGCCGCCTACGAGTGTCGCGTCAACGACGAGAAGTGTTTCACCGAGGTCTTCGTCAAGGGTGCGGGGGGCAGCGGGGTCACGGGGGGGGGGGGGCGCGGTCCCCGTGACCCCCCCCCAACACCCGCGTGTGTCCCCCCCTGCCCCCCAGAGCCGCCGTCACCGTCGTCAAGGGCCTGGATGACCAACAGGTGCTGGTGGGCGACCGGGTGGTGCTGGAGACCGAAGTGTCCGAGGAGGGCGCCCAGGTCATGTGGTACGGCAGCCGCCTGTCCCCCTGTCTGCCTGTCCCTCTGTCCGCCTGTCTTCCTGTCCGCCTGTCCCTCTGTCCATCCGCCTGTCCCCCGTCCTTCTGTCCCCGTCCGCCTGTCCCTCTGTCCGCCTGTCCCCCGTCCTTCTGTCCCTGTCCGCCTGTCCTCTGTCCCCCTGCCTGTCCCTCTGTCCACCTGTCTCCCCATCCGCCTGTCCCTCCATCTGTCCGCCTGTCCCTCCGTCCAGCTGTCCCTCTGACTGTCCATCCAACTGTCCGTCTGTCCATCCCTCTGTCCATCCGACTGTCCATCCCTCCAACTATCCGTCTGTCCGACTGTGACCGTCTGACTGTCTGTCCATCCCTCCAACTGTCCCTCCGTCTGTCTGACTGTCCCTCTGTCCAACTGTCCATCTGTCCCCGTGTCCCTCTGACTGTCCCTCTGTCCGTCCGACTGTCCCACCACGGCACGTCCACCCCTGGTGTTGCGTGGCCATGCCCTCCATCCCATGTCCCCCCGTGTCCCCCCATGTCCCCACGTGTCCCCGCGTCCCGCAGGCTGAAGGACGGGGGTGGAGCTGACGCGGGAGGAGACCTTCAAGTACCGGTTCAAGAAGGACGGGAAGAAGCACTACCTCATCATCAACGAGGCCACCAAGGAGGACACAGGGCGCTACAAGGTCATGACCAACGGAGGCGAGAGCGAGGAGGCCGAGGTCATCGTGGAAGGTCGGTGTCCCCAGGGTGGGGGGTCCCTCGAGGTCCTGGGGGGTCTCCGGAAGGTCCCAGGGGTACCTGGGGGGTCCCAAGGGTGCTGAGGTGTATCCAGGAGGTCCCAGGGGTGTCTGGGGGTCCTTGGGGGGTCCCGAGGGTGCTGAGCGGTGTCTGGGGGGGTCTTGGGGGTTCCCTGGGGCGTGTCCAGGAGGTCCCAGAGGTGTCTGGGGTCTTTGGGGGGTCCCAGGGGTGCTGAGCGGTGTCTGGGGGGGTCTTGGGGGCTCCCTGGGGGTGTCCAGGAGGTCCCGGCGTGTCTGGGGGGTCTCCAGGGCATCTCAGGAGGTCCCCGGGGTGCCGAGGGGTGCCCAGAAGGTCCCAGTTTTTCCCCAGAGGAGCCCTGGGGGGGGCGCGGGGGGGGTTCCCCTGACACACGACGGGGGCGCGGGGGGGTCCCCTCACCTGGCGCGTCCCTTCCCCCCCCCCAGAGAAGCAGCTGGAGGTGCTGCAGGACATGGCGGACCTGACGGTGCAGGCGACGGAACAGGCCGTGTTCAAGTGCGAGGTGTCGGACGAGAAGGTGACGGGGCGCTGGTACAAGAACGGCGTCGAGGTGCGGCCCAGCAAGCGCATCCACATCTCCCACAACGGCAGGTGGGCGCGGGGGGGCGCCAGGAAACCACAATTAAAAAAAAGAGGGGGCGGGGGGGGCACCCCAGGGGAGGGAGGGAGGGACACCCAGGAGGGGTGGGATGGGGGTTATGGAGGAATGGGGGGGACTGGGGGGGGGTGGAGGGACCCAGGGGGGGATTGGGGGGCTTGAGGGACCCGGGGGGTCTTGGGGGGGTTGGAGGGACCCGGGGGGGTCTTGGGGGGCTGGAGGGACCCATGGGGGGGTTGGAGGGACCCAGAGGGGACTTGGGGGGCTTGAGGGACCCATGGGGGGTGTGGGGGGGTTGGAGGGACCCAGGGGGGTCCTGGGGGGGTGGAGGCACCTGTGGGAGTCTTGGAGGGGGTTGGAGACACCCGTGGGGATCTCAGGGGGGGGTTGGAGGGACCCTGGGGGGTCTTGGGGGGCTTGAGGGACCCACGGGGGGCTTGGGGACGCTTGTGGGGGCCTTGAAGGGGTTGGAGGAACCCGTGGGGGGCTCGGGGGGGTCTCAGGCCCTACAGGGGGATTGGGGGGGACTTGGAGGGACCCCATGGGGCTCACGCCCCCCCCAAGCCATAGTGGGGGGTCACTGCCGCCCCCCCCCCGGTGCAGTGGGCCCCCCCCCCCACCGTCCCCGTGTGTCCCCCCCAGGTTCCACAAGCTGGTGATCGACGACGTGCGCCCCGAGGACGAGGGGGATTACACCTTCATCCCCGACGGCTACGCCCTGTCGCTCTCCGCCAAGCTCAACTTCCTTGGTGGGGGCTGGGGGGGCGCCGGGGGGGCGCTGGGGGGGCACCGGGGGGGCTGGGGGGGTGCTGGGGGGGTGCTGGGGGCTGGGGGGAGCCAGTTGTGGGGCTGAGAGAATACTTGTGGGGCTGCGGGGCACTTATGGGGTGGGGGAGGTCACTTGTGGGGCTGGGGGGGTCAATTATGGGGCTGGGGGGGACACTTGGCGGGGGGGGCCCAGGGTGACATTTGGGGACACTTGGGGTGGGGCTCAAGCCCCATTTTGGGCCCCCCCAGAGCTTGCGGGGAGTGGGGGTGGGGGTCACGCTCTGGGGGACACTGATGTCACTGGGGGGGGTCTCAGGTGCCGTTTGGGGACCCCCCACCCCCCCCATTAACCCTTTGCTCCCCGCGCCCGCAGAGATCAAGGTGGAATATGTCCCCAAGCAAGGTGAGAGGCGGAGGGAGGGGGACACGGGGGCCGCTGGGGGGGGCGGGGGGGTCCCAGCGCTGTGTCCCCCCCCCCAGAGCCCCCCAAGATCCACCTGGACTGCTCGGGGAAGGCGGCGGAGAACACGCTGGTGGTGGTGGCGGGGAACAAGCTGCGCCTCGACGTCCCCATCTCGGGGGAGCCGGCGCCCACCGTCACCTGGATGAAGGGTGACGAGGTGACACGTGGGACCCACCCCCGCGCTGTGGCCTCACCTGGGGGGGTCGCGTGGCCCCTCGTGGGCCCCCCCCCAATCCTGTGGCACCTCCCTGTGTCCCCGTGACCCCCCTCGTGTCCCCATGTCCCCGTGGCCGCTGCCCCCTTGACACCTCCCCACGTCCCCCACATCCCTGTGTCCCGCTGACACCTCCCCGTGTCCCCGTGACCCCACAACGTGTCCCCACATCCCCGTGACACCTCTCCACGTCCCCATGACCCCCCCTTGTGTCCCCAAGTCCCTGTAGCCCTGTGACACCTCCCCGTGTCCCCACAACCCTGTACACGTCCCCGTGTCCCTCATCCCCAGCCCCACGTCCCCGTGTCCCCGTGTCCCCGTGCCGCAGGTGTTCGAGGCGCGGGAGGGCCGGGCCCACCTGGAGGAGCAGAAGGACCTGAGCAGCTTCGTCATCGAGAGCGCCGAGCGCGGGACGAGGCCCGTTACACCATCCGGGTGACAAACCCCGTGGGCGAGGACACGGCCACCCTCTTCGTCAAGGTGGTCGGTAAGGAGGGGACACGGGGCTGGGGACAAAGGGGACACGGGGACACGGTGAACAAGGGGACACAGGGACGTGGGGCTGGGGACAAGGGGACACGATGGACACAGGGACAAAGGGGACACGATGGACACGGGCTGGGGACAAGGGACACGGGGACAAAGGGGACACGGGGATGTGGTGGACGAGGGGACACGGGGATGTGGGGACATGGGGCTGGGGACAAGGGGACATGGGGACAGGGACAAAGGGGACACGGGGGACGTGGGGCTGAGGACGAGGGGACATGGGGACACGATGGACACGGGTACGGACAAAGGGGACACGGGGACACAGGGATGGGGGGTGAGGGGACAGCGGGTGGCCGGGGGTGCCATGTGTCCCCCCCATGTCCCCACGTGTCCCCTCGTGTCCCCACAGACGTGCCCGACCCCCCCCGAGGCCGTGCGCATCACCTCGGTGGGGGAGGACTGGGCCGTGCTGGCCTGGGAGCCCCCCAAGTACGACGGGGGGCAGCCGGTCACCGGTGAGGGTCGCGTGTCCCTGCCCACGCGTGTCCCTGCCCACGCGTGTCCCTGCCCACGCGTGTCCCTGCCCATGTGTGTCCCCTGCCTGTACGTGTCCCTGCCCACGTGTGTCCCTGCCCATGTGTGTCCCTGCCTGTACGTGTCCCTGCCCACGCATGTCCCTGCCTGTCACATCCCAGCCCACGCGTGTCCCTGCCCATGTGTGTCCCTGCCCGTACGTGTCCCTGCCCACGTGTGTCCCTGCCTGTCACACCCCAGCCCACGCATGTCCCTGCCCGTACGTGTCCCTGCCCATGCGTGTCCCTGCCTGTCACACCCCAGCCCACGCGTGTCCCTGCCCACGCATGTCACTGCCCATGCGTGTCCCTGCCTGTCACACCCCAGCCCACGCATGTCCCTGCCCATGCGTGTCCCTGCCCACGTGTCCTGCCTGTACACGATGACCCTGCCCATGCGTGTGACCATGCGTGTCCCCGTCCCCATGTCCCTGCCCACGTGTGTCCCCCCGGGGCCCATGTCCCTGCCCACGCGCCCCCCTGTGCCCGTGTCCCCCCCGCCCCAGGGTACCTGGTGGAGCGGAAGAAGAAGGGCTCCATGCGCTGGGTGAAGCTCAACTTCGAGGTGCTGCCGGGCCCCACGTTCGAGTCCACGCGGATGATCGAGGGGGTCCTCTACGAGATGCGCGTCTTCGCCGTCAACGCCATCGGCGTGTCCCAGCCCAGCCACAACACCCAGCCCTTCATGCCCATCGGTGGGGGCCGGGGGGGCTGGGGGGGGGGTGGGGGGGGAGAGAGGGGGTTGGGGGGGGCTGGGGGGGGAGAGAGGAGGTTGGGGGCGTCCTGGGGGGGGCTGGGGGGGCTGGGGGGAGAGAGGGGGGCTGGGGGGGGAGGGAGGGGGTTTGGGGGAGGAGAGAGCAGGTCCTGGGGGGTCCTGGGGGAGGAAAGGGGGGGTCTGGGGGGCAGCTGGGGGCACCTGGAGGAGTTGGGGGGGAAGGGAGGGGGTCTGGGGGCCCGGGGGGGTTGCTCGGGGGGGGGCCGTGGGGCGCAGCGGGTGATGCCGGGACCCCCCCAGCCCCCACGAGCGAGCCCACGCACCTGGTGCTCGAGGACGTCACCGACACCACGGCCACGCTCAAGTGGCGCCCCCCCGGAGCGGGTGGGGGCGGGCGGCATCGACGGCTACTTGGTGGAATATTGCCGGGAGGGCTGTGAGTGGGACCCACGGCGGGGGGGGACCCATAGCCGGGGGCTGACCCACAGTGGGGGCTGACCCACGGCGGGGGGCTCTGCCTTGTGTTGCTGCCCCACCCCCCCCCAACCCCCTGCCCCCTTGTCCCCCAAACTTTGCCCCCACATCCCCCTGCCCCCCAACTCCTGCCCCCCCACCCCCCCGGCCCCTCTGCCCCCCCTTTTGCTCCCCCTTTGCCCCCCATTCCCCTCCTGACCCCCAACTCATATTCCCCCCAACACCCTGCCCCCCAAACCCCGACACCACCCCCCTCCCCTTTTCCCCCTCAAACTTTGCCCCCAACGCCCTCCCCCCGCCCCTTTGTCCCCCCTTTTTGACCCCCCCACCCCACACCCCCGATCTCTGCCCCACACCCCAGTCCCTGCCCCACACCCCCGATCTCTGCCCCACACCCCCCATCCCTGCCCCACACCCCGATCTCTGCCCCACACCCCAGTCCCTGCCCCACACCCCCCATCCCTGCCCCACACCCCGATCTCTGCCCCACACCCCAGTCCCTGCCCCACACCCCCCATCCCTGCCCCACACCCCGATCTCTGCCCCACACCCCAGTCCCCTGCCCCACACCCCCATCCCTGCCCACACCCCGATCTCTGCCCCACACCCCCCATCCCTGCCCCACACCCCGATCTCTGCCCCACACCCCGATCTCTGCCCCACACCCCAGTCCCTGCCCCACACCCCGATCCCTGCCCCACACCCGCTCTGCCCCCGTGCCCCAGCGGAGGAGTGGCTGCCGGCGCACGAGGGGCTGGTGGAGCGCTGTGGGGTGACGGCGCGGGGGCTCCCCACGGGCGAGAAGCTGCTGTTCCGCGTCATCGGGGTCAACATCGCCGGGAAGAGCCCCCCGGCCACGCTGGCACAGCCCGTCACCATCCGCGAGATCGTGGGTGGGTGCCGGGGGCGGGGGGGGGGTCACACACACCCCCCCCCGTACAAACGTGTCTCTGCGCGTCCCCCCAGAGCGCCCCAAGATCCGGCTGCCCCGGCACCTGCGGCAGACGTACGTGCGCAAGGTGGGGGAGCAGGTGAACCTCGTCATCCCCTTCCAGGTGAGGGGCACGGGCACGGGGGGGCACAGAAACATGGGGAGGCACTGCCCCATGGCGCTATGGGGGGTCACAGCCCCACAGGGGGGTCACAGCCCCACGGCGGTATGGGGGGACACGGAAATATGGCGGGGCACAGCAATAGGGGAGGGCACAGCCCCACGGGGGGGGTCACTGCCCCACAGGGGGGTCACAGCCCCACGGGGGGGTCCCAGCCCCACGGCGCTATGGGGCGCCCCGCTGACCCCCCGCCCCCCAGGGGAAGCCGCGCCCCAAGGTGACCTGGACCAAGGAGGGGCAGGCGCTGGGTGACGACGTCCACGTGCGCAACTCGGACAGCGACACCGTCTTCTTCATCCGCGCGGCCGCCAGGGCCCACTCGGGCGAGTACCGGCTGCACCTGCAGATCGAGGGCATGGAGGACACGGCCAGCGTGCGCCTGCGCATCGTCGGTGGGCGCGGGGGCATGGGGGGCGCTGGGAAGGGGGACTGGGGGCACTGGGGGTGCTGGGAGGGGGCACTGGGAGCACTGGGAGCACTGGGAAGGGGGACTGGGGGCACTGGGGGTGCTGGGAAGGGGGACTGGGAGCACTCGGGGTGCTGGGAGGGGGCACTGGGAGCACTGGGAGCACTGGGAAGGGGGACTGGGAGCACTGGGAGGGAGGACTGTGTGTACTGGGAGCACTGGGAGGGGATGGACTGGGATGAGGGAGCTGGGGCAGCATCACGTGGTGTGATGGAGATCTAGAACGTTCCTAGTGTGAGCCGTCAGGGGGCACTGGGAGCGCTGGGAGCACTGGGCTGAGGGGCGTTGGGGTGCCGTGGGGCGCCGTGGGGCGCCGCCGTGGGGTGCAGCGGGGCCGTCCCCTGGCGCAGAGCGTCCGGGCCCCCCGCGGCGGGTGCAGGTGCAGGAGGTCTGGGGGTGCAACGCGCTGCTGCAGTGGGAGCCCCCCGAGGACGACGGGAACTGCGAGGTGACGGGGTACACGGTGCAGAAGGCCGACACCCGCACCATGGTGAGGGGCTGCGCCCGGGGCCCCGCTGCCCCCCAAGTGGACCCCCAGGGGCCCCCAACCCCCTCACCTACCCCCCCCCGCCCCCAGGAGTGGTTCACGGTGTACGAGCACAGCCGCCCCCCCCGCTGCACGGTCTCGGAGCTGGTGGTGGGGAACGAGTTCGTGTTCCGGGTGTTCAGCGAGAACCGCTGCGGCCTCAGCGCCAGCGCGGGGCTCTCGGCCAACAGCGCCCGCATCGCCAAGCCAGGTGCGGGGGGGGCTGGGGGGGACCCCCGGGGCGTGGGGGGGCCCTCGGGGCATGGAGGGGGGGCTGGGGCATGGGGGGACCCTCGGGGTGTGGGGGGGGCCCCGGGGCATGGGGGGACCCTCGGGGTGTGGGGGGGACCCCGGGGCATGGGGGGACCCTCGGGGCATGGGGGACCCCCAGGGTGTGGGGGGACCCCCAGGGCATGGGAGGGACCCCCCGGGGCATGGGGGGACCCTCGGGGCATGGGGGGGACTCTCGGGGCATGGGGGACCCCCAGGATGTGGGGGGACCCCCAGGGCATGGGAGGGACCCCCCGGGGCATGGGGGGACCCTCGGGGCATGGGGGCACCCCCCGTCTGGGGGCTCCCTCGGGGGTTTGGGGACACCCCGGGTACGTGGGGGGTGCCCCCTGGTTTTGGGGGGCTCCTGGACATGTGGGTGCCCTCAGGGTCTGGGGGTGCCTGGGGGGGTCCCCAGCTCAAGCCGTGGGGGTGTGTGTGTGTGTGTCCCCCCCCCAGGGCTGTCGCTGAAGCCCCCCAAGTTCCAGCCGCACGATTTCCGCTCGGCCCCCCAGTTCCTGACGCCGCTGGTGGATCGCAGCGCCGTGGCGGGGTACACCACGGCCCTCAACTGCGCCGTGCGGGGGCACCCCAAGGTGCGGGGGGGCACGGGGGGGGCACAAAGTGTGGGGAGGGACTTTGGGGGGTCCCGAACGCTGCCCCCCCCGCCCGAGGGGGTTTGGCTGCAGCACGAGGTGGGGGGGGTTGGGGCGCGTTTTGGGGTGAATTTTGGGGTTTCTAACGCCGCGCCCCCAGCCCGAGGGGGGGTGGATGGAGCAGAAGGCCTGGGGGGGGTTGGGGGACATTTGGGGCACATTTGGGGGACATTTGGGGGGACATTTGGGGTATATTTGGGGGCACATTTGGTGGGACATTTGGGGCACATTTGGGGGACATTTGGGGCACATTTGGCGTATATTTGGGGCACATTTGGGGTCCCTAACGCTGTGCCCCCACACCCCAAAGTGCCATGGATGGAGCAGAAGGTGTGGGGGGTTCTGGGGGACATTTGGGGGACATTTTGGGGTCCATTTGGGGTCCATTCGGGGTCCCTAACCCCCCCCCATCCCAAGGAGCTGTGGATGGAGCACAAGGCCTGGGGGGGGTGGGGTACATTTTGGGGTCCATTCCGGGTCCCCTCGGGGTCCCTAACCCCCCCCCAGCCCAAGGTGGTGTGGCTGAAGAACCAGGTGGCCATCGGGGACGACCCGCGGTTCCTGGCGCGGCACAGCCAGGGGGTCCTGACCCTGCACATCCGCAAGCCGGGGCCCTTCGACGGCGGCGTCTACGGCTGCCGCGCGGTCAACGAGCTGGGGGAGGCGCTGACCGAGTGCCGGCTGGAGATCCGGGGTACGGGGGGGCACCCCGGGGCAGGGGGGGCACCCCGGGGTCCGCAGGGGCCCCGCCAGGGAGCTGGGGGGTGCTCACCGAGAGCAAGCGGGAGATACGGGGCGTGGGGGGGGTCCCCAATGTCTGGGGGGGGTCCCTGGGGTCTGGGGGACAGCCCAGGACCGGGGGGGCAGTGGCAGCCCCCCAACAGACGTCTCTCCCCACACAGTGCCCCAGTGACGGCGAGGCAGGACGGTGAGCGGGGGGGGGCGATCTGGGGGGAGTCTTGGGGGTGGGGGGCTTAATTGAGGGGGGGGGGCATTTAATTTTGGGGGTGGGTGTTTAATTGGGGCGGCTGTGTTTAATTTGGGGGGGGATGTTTACTTTGGGTGGGTGTTTGTGGGGGGATCTAATTGCGGGGGGGTCTTTGGGGGGGGGTGTGATTTGGGGGGTGTTTTATTGGGGGGGCAGATGTTTAATTTTGAGGGGGGTGCTTTACGGGGGGGGATTCATCTGGGGTTGTGTATGTTGAATTTTGGGGGTGCAGCCCCCCCGTGACACCTTCCCCTCCCCCAGGGCTGGAGGAGGAGGGCAGAGGTGCCCCCCCAGGAATAAACGGAGCCCCCAGCTCCTGGCTGCGCCCGGCTGTGTCCGTCTGTCCTTTCTGGGGGGGCCCAGGGCTGGAGGTGGGGGGGAACCCACCGGCTGTGCCCTCCTGTGTCCGTCTGTCCTTCCTGGGGGGCTACTGACAGACAGGGGGGGTCACAGGGGGTCCCCAGGCTGGCAGAGGGGGGTGACAATGGGGGTGACGCGCTGGCTGCACCCCCCACGTCCGTCCGTCCTCCCTGGGGGGCCATGGCGGGGTGGTCGCAGCATGGGGCGGGGGGGGTGTCCCCCTTCCACCTTTATTGGGGGGCGGGTGCCACCTCTCCCGGCTCCGCCGTGTTCCCGGGGGGGTTCTGGGGGTCCCCCCCCATCCCGGGGAGTCCCTGAGGGGCCGGGGGGCACCCACCGGGGCGGCGGAGGCGGAGCCGGATCCAGCAGGCGAAGAGGCGACGGAGGTGTCGGGGCGGCACCAGCAGCTGCAGGTAGAAGGTGCGGCCGGTGCCGCCAGCGGCTGCGCAGGGACAGACGGACGCAGGACAGAGGCAGCAGCCTGGGGGGAAGCTGCTGTCAGAGGGGGTTGTGGTGCTGGGGGGAGCGGGGGGGGGGGCGAGGGACTCACCCACTGAGCTGCAGCTCCGCGGGGCCGGGGGGCGACGCCGGCAGCGGCCGCACCAGCAGCAGGACGTCGGGCAGCGGGAGCAGGGGGCTGGTGGCCACGATGGCCACGGTCACCCGGCCGGTGGCGTCACCGCTGTGGGTCACCTGCAGGGACAGGGGGGCTGAGGGGGGGGAAGGGAAGGGCGGGGGAATGGCTGGGGGGGGGACAGGGCCATGGCTGAGGGGACACAGGACAAGGGGGACATGGGTGAGGGGACACAGGGCCGTGGCTGAGGGGACAGGCCAGAGGGGACAGGGCCATGGCTGAGGGGACAGATGGGGGGGACAAGGCCGCGGCTGAGGGGACAGATGGGGGGACAAGGCCGCAGCTGAGGGGACACAGGCTGGCGGCTCCCCGGGGCCTCCCCTCACCTGCAGGAAGTCACTCTCCAAGAGCGGGCAGTCCCGCAGCTGCCCGTACTCCCCCTGCGCCAGGCAGCGCCCCAGCCGGCCCATGGCGGGTCAGGGAGGACGGGGAGAGGCCGGGGGAGACTCCGGAGGCCCCGGGAGGGCTCGGGGAGGCCCCGAAGAGGCGAAGCTGCCGCCGCTCAAGATGGCGCCGAGACGCCTCAAGATGGCGCCCGCGGCCTCGCGCACCACGGCGCTGCGGGCGGGAAGGGCGCGCGGCAGCCCCGCCCCCCGCCCCTGCGTGCCCCGCCCCCTCCCAACACGCCACGCCCCCTCCCTGCGTGCCCCGCCCATTCCCTGCGTGCCCCGCCCCTTCCCCTACGTGCCCCGCCCCGTCGTGCCCCGCGCGGCCAAGATGGCGGCGCTGGGGGCGGCCGCGGCCCCGCTGCTGGTTCTGGCGCTGCTGGAGGCGGCGGCGGCGGCGCTGGCGGCGGCGGGAGCTGCCGGGGCGGCCTCGGGCTGCGGGTGAGCGGCGGGAGGAGCCGGGGGGAGCGGGGGGAGCCGGGACATGGAGGAGGGACTTGCCCCGCGACGGGGGCTCATGTGAAGGGGCGGGGGGCTGGGCCCTGCCGTGAGGCGGGAAATTAATATTAATGATGTAGATTAATATTAATGATGTGAAATGACACTAACGAGCGGGTGGTCGGGGCTGGCGCTGACGTCACTGGGGGGGGGCGGTTCGCCGTGCCCTGAGCCGCGGGGGGCGGGTTCTGGGCGGCAGCTCGTTAACGCTAATGAGGAGCTAATGAGGTCTCTGGTGCATCTCATTAATATTCAGGAGGGGGCGGGCGCCGCCCGCAGAGTGGCGGGTGTGTGTGAGAGGGCGGGGCGCTGCTCGGTGACAGCTCGTTAATATTAATGAGAGACACGCACGGGCCGTGGTGGGCTCATGAATATGAATGAGCGGGTCTGTGTAGCGGCTCATTAATATTCACAAGGGTAATTAATATTTGCTGGAAATGGGGGTGGGCAGTACCTGCTGTGAGCTCATTGATATTCATGAGTGGGTGTTACTGCCCGACAGCTCATTAATATTTATAGAGATGCCTATCGCTGCCTATTGGCTTCATGAGGGGCGGTACAGATCGCAGGTGGCTGATTAATATTCATGAGGGGTGTCCCCAAATACCTGGGTCCCTTTTGGGGGGTGGGGGGTGTCCCCACCCTGGGGTCCCCAGTGAGAGGAGCTGACACCCCCCCCCCATGTGTCCCCCCCATGTCCCCCCCACCCCCCCCCGTCCCCCCCAATGTCCCCCTGAACCCCCCCCGTGTCCCCCCACCCCCCCGCCCCCCCCAGCCCGCCGAGGGCCGTGACGCCGAGAGCTGCGGCCTGACGCTGCCCCTGGAACACTCCTTCGAGCCGGGTGAGTTGAGGGGGGGGGACCCCTGGGGTGGGGGCGCCCCTGGGGACACGGAGCCGGTCCCCAACCCGTGCGTGTCCCCCCCCAGATGACGCCCCCCGGTTCCGCCGCCGGGGGACGCTGACCTGGAGCCCCGGCGCCGAGCCCGGCCT
>NW_027437055.1:20000-36711 GCF_047716275.1 Strix uralensis
CCGCGTGTCACACGAGGGGTCCGCATGTCGCACGAGGGGTCCACGTGTCGCACGAGGGCTCCCTGTGCGCTGGGGGCGGGGGGGTTTTTAGCCGCCGCCCCGTACACGCGTGTGCAAAGGTCGCGTGTGCCCGAGCCCACGGCCCGGGGCGTGTGCGCCACCTCCTCGTGCGCCTGCACACGCGTGTGAACGCCGGACACGCTCGCGGGAGCATCCTGTGTGCACACACGCTTCCCCACGCGCAGAGGCCTCGTGCACAGGCGTGCTCACATGTGGGCGCTCCCCGCACGCTCGCACACGTGTGCCGCGCTCACACGCACACGCTCCCCTTTGCGGCGCCTCTGCACGCACATGCGCTCCCCGTGCGCACACACACTTGCACACGAGCTCCGCACGTGCACACAGGCTCCGCTACGTCTGTATTCTCTGCACGCACACGCTTGCACACTCGTGCGTGCACGTGCGCCGTACACGTGTGCTTCCTTGCACGCACACGCTTGCACACGCCTGCTCCACGTGCACATGCATGGTCCCACGTGTACGGCACACGCACACACGTGCTCCCCATGCACGTGCGTGCTCCCACACGCCTGCGCCCTGTGCGCGCACACGCTTGCACACGTGTGCTCTCTGCGGACACGCACATGTGTGCTCCTGTGTACCCTCACTGGCACATGTGCGCTCCCCGTGTGCACATGCTTGCACACGCGTGCTCCCCATGTACACGCACTCCCCTACACGTGCTCCCCGTGCGTTCACACTCGCACACACGTGCTCCTGGTGCCCACGTGTGCTCCCCGTGCACACACGCCTGCCCGTGCGTGCTCTGTGTGTACATGCGTGCTCCCAGAGACGTGCTCCCCGTGCACACACGCTTACACACACACACGCTCCAGGTGCGCGCGTGTGCTCCCTGTGCCTGCAGGCTTGCACAGGCGTGTTCCCCGTGCACACACACTTGCACACACGTGCTCCTGGTGCCCGCACACGCTCCCCTTGCACACACGCTTCCACGCGCACACTCCCGCGGCACACACACGCTCCCTGTGCCCCCACACGCTTGCACACGCGCGTTCCAGGCGCCCACAAGCACTCCCCGTGCACACACCCCCTCCCCCCGCACGCACCCTTGCACACGCGTGTTCCCGCTGCTCACACCCGCTCCCCGCCCCCGCCACAACTGGTTCAAGGGCCCCCCAATGTCACGGCGCCGAGCTGGGGCCGGCGTGTCCCCGCGTGTGTCCCCGTGTCCCCGTGCGTGTCCCCGTGTCCCCCCGGGACGTGCCCCACTTCCCGCCACCCGCTAAAAATAACCCGACCCAGCCTGGGCTTGGCGTGTGCACCCGCGTGTGCGAGCGTGCGAGGGCGTGCGAGGGGCTGGGGGGGGCTGCGTGTGCCCCTGAAGGTGGTGGTGGGGGGTGTGTGCACACGCGTGTGCTGCACATGTGTGAGCATTTGCGGGGTGGCACCGCCAGGCGTGTGCGTGCACACACGTGTGCAAGCGTGTGGGGGCTGGGGGGGCTCGGGGGGGGTTGGGGGTCACCCTGCTCTCCCCCCCCAAAGTCCCCCCAGCCATGTGCTGCTGCCCCAAACCCTGCCCTGTGCGTGCACACGCGTGTGCAAGCGTGTCCATACGTGTGCAAGTGTCAGGGTGCTGGGGGGAGTCTGGGGGTGCTGGGGGGGGTGCTGGGGGGGGTCTGGGGGTGTCGGGGGGGGTCTGGGGGTTTCGGGGGGGGGTCACCCACCTTTCCCCCCCCAGCCCGTGTGACGGTGCAGCGTGTTGTGTGCACATACGTGTGCAAGCGTGTGCATGCATGTACAAGCATGGGGGGAGCTGGGGGGGGTGGGGGGCTGTGGGGGGATTCGGGGGGGGGTCACCGCCCCCCCCAGCCCCACGCGGCTGCAACGACCCCTCGCGCAGCCACACGCTGCCCCACGCGCGCACATACGTGTGCAAGCGCGTCCGTGCGTGTGCAAGCATGTGGGTGCCGGCGGGGGCTCGGGGGGGGGTTTAGGGGTGCCGGGGGGGGGTCACCCACCTCTGCCCCCCCCCCAGCCGTGTGATGGTGGCAGCATGCCGCGCACGCCGGCCTCCAGCGAGGAGGAGGAGGGTCGGGGCTCCGAGTACCCCGAGGGCGACTCGGACTCGGGGAGCTCCCGCGAGGGCCCCCCCGGAGCCAACCCCGGCCCCCCCCGAGCCCGCGGGCCCCCCCGGCCCCCCCCGGCCCCCGACGACACCCACTTCAGCATGATGGTCTTCCGCATCGGGATCCCCGACCTGCACCAGACGGTGAGCGGGGGGGGGCAGCCCCCCCAGAAATAAAGGGGGGGAGGGAGGGTGTCCCCCAAAACAGAGGGAGGGTCCCCAAAAATTGGGGGGGGGGGCTTAAAAGTAGAGGGAGGCCCAAAGATATGAGGGGGTTCCCCAAAATGGCAAAAAATAGACGGGACCCCCAAAAATAGGGGGGGGCCCCTAAAATATGGGGGGTCCCGGAATTAGGGGAGGCGTCCCTAAAAGTAGGGGGGGGCTCCAAAGGTAGGGGGTGACTCCCAAAAATAAATATAGGGGTCCCCCAAAAACTGGGGGCTCCCTAAAAGGATGGGGGGGGTCCCCTAATGTCTTGGGGGGCCTCAGAAGATACGGGGTGTCCCTGAAAAATAGGGGGGTCCCCGTCAAAAGGGGGGGCTCACAAAAATTATGCAGGGGCCCCCAAAATAGGGGGGTTCCTAAAAATATGGGGGGGGGCACAAAAATAGGTGTATCCCTGAAAAATATGGGGGGTGGCCGCAAAAATGGGGGTGTCCCTAACAAGGAGGAGTCCCCAGAAATGTGGGGGGGGCCCCCAAAATAGGGTGGGTCCCCCAAAATACGGGGGTAACCAAAAGTAGGGGGGGGTGTCCAAAAATCGGGGAGTTTCCAATAATAGAGGTGTCCCTCAGAAATATGGGGGTTCCCCGAAATTGGGGGGGGTCCCCAGATATGTAGGGGAGGCCCCTAAAAATATGGGGGGTGCCCCCCCAAATATGGTGGGGTCCCTGAAAGGAGGGAAGGTCCCCAAAGGTGGGGGGGGGCTCCCAAAAATATAAGGGGTGCCCCAAAAGTAGGTGGTTCCCCAAAACTAGGGGAGGGTCCCCAAAAGTAGGTGGGGGGGTCCTCTAAAAGGATGGGGGGGGGCCAAAGGTAGGGGGTGTCCCCCCCAAAATACGGGTTCACTCAAGGGGTGATTGAGGGTCTCATTGGGGGGGTCCCCCCGCCCTGGCCCCCCCCAGAAGTGCCGGGGGCGGCTCCCCCCAGGGGTGCTGGGGGTCCTCCTGGGGGGTGCCCCTGCCCTGACCCCCCGCAGAGGTGCCGGGGGCTCCCCACAGGGGTGTTGGGGGTCCCCCCAGGGAGTGCCCCCACCCTGACCCCCCCCCCCAGAAGTGCCGGGGGCTCCCCCCAGGGGTGCTGGGGGTCCCGCCGGGGGGTGCCCCCGCCCTGACGCCCCCCGTGCCCCCCCAGAAGTGCCTGCGCTTCGACCCGGGCGCGGCGGTGTGGGCGGCCAAGCAGCAGCTGCTCTGCGCCCTGACCGAGGGGCTCCACGACGGCCTCAACTACGGCCTCTTCCAGCCCGCGGCCGCCGGCAGAGACGCCAAATTCCTGGACGAGGAGCGGCCGCTGCGCGATTACCCGCAGAGCTTCGACCAGGGCGTGCCCTACCTCGAGGTGGGCGGGGCAAAGGGGGTGGGCGGGGCAAAGGGGCGGGGGGGGTGTGAGATGTGCCGTGACCCGGAGCCTGGATCAGGGCGTGTCCTACCGCCGGGGTGGGCGGGGCTATGGGGTGGGCTGTGCAAAGGGGCGTGGCCTGTGGTGTCTTGACGCCCCCCAGGGTTTCACCCAGGGCGTGTCCTACCGGGGTGGGCGGTGCCTGGGGTGGGCGGGGCTCCGCGGGGGGGCGGAGCGTCCCGCTGTGATTTGACACCCGCGGAGCTTCCCGGGGGGCGGGGCCTGCGGGCTGAAGGGGGCGGGGGGGGCGTGTCCCTCTGCCGAGGGCCGTGTCCCCGCTGACCCCCCCCCGCAGTTCCGCTACAAGACCCGCGTGTACAAACAAACCAACCTGGACGAGAAGCAGCTGGCGAAGCTCCACACCAAGGTGGGGCCGCCCCGGGCCCTCCCCGACCCGGCCCCGCCCCTGGCCCCGCCCCTCCCTGCCTGGCCCCGCCCCTTCTGCTCCCCCCCCCCCCCCCCCCCCCCCCCCCCCCCGGTGTCCCTGCATGGGCCCAGTGTCCCCAACACCCCCCCACCAGCCCCGTGACCCCACGATGTCACCGTGTCCCCGTGACACCCCCCCTGTGACCCCCCGTGTCCCCACGACCCCACCGTGTCCCCTCACCCCCCGTGTCCCCCCGTGTCCCCTGTCCTGTGTCACCGTGTCCCCCCCGTGTGTTCCCTCACCCCCCACGTCCCCGTGTGTCCCCCCAGTGTCCCCCTGGGTGTCCCCTCTGCCCATGTCCCCCCCGTGTCCCATGTCCCCCTGTGCCCCCCCGTGTCCCCTGACCGTGTCCCCGTGTCCCCGCAGACGGGGCTGCGGAAGTTTCTGGACTACGTGCAGCACGGCTCGGCCGAGAAGGTGGCGCGGCTGCTGGACCGCGGCCTCGACCCCAACTACCACGACTCCGACTCGGGGGGTGAGACCCCCCGGCCCCTGGGGACCGCCCTGGCCCCTGGGGACACCCCTGACCCCTGGAGACACCCCCTGACCCCTGGGGCCCCCTCGGCCCCTGGGGACACCCCTGACCCCTGAGGACCCCCCCAGCCCCTGAGGACCCCCCTGACCCCTGGGGACCCCCCCTGACCCCTGAGGACCCCCCCGGCCCCTGAGGACCCCCCTGACTCCTGGGGACCCCCCCTGACCCCTGGGGACACCCCCCGGCCCCTGAGGACCCCCCTGACCCCTGGGGACCCCTCCTGACCCCTGGAGACACCCCCTAACCCCTGGGGAACCCCTGACCCCTGGGGACACCCCCTGACCCTGGGGACACCCTCTGACCCCTGGGGACACCCCCCCAGCCCTGGGGACCCCCCCACATGACCCTGAGCACCCTTGGGGACACCTCCATGTGTCATGACCCCCCCCCAATGGCCCCACCCCCTCCCCATGTCCTCTACGGCCCCATGGCCCCCCCACGCCCCCATGGGCACGTGTCCCCACACCCCCCCCATGGCCTCACCCGTCCCCACCCCCCCAGTGTCCCCGGGGCCCCCCCATCCCCGTCCCCCCATGGGTGTGGGGGTAACGGGGTGCCCCCCCCCCCCTTTAGAGACCCCCCTGACACTGGCGGCGCAGCGGGAGGGGCCGGGGGAGGTGGAGATCATCCGGCTGCTCTGCCTGGGGGGGGCCCACCTCGACTTCCGCGCCCGCGACGGGGCCACGGCCCTGCACCGCGCCGTCTGCACCCGCCGCTACCCCGCCCTGCTGGTGGGTGCTGGGGGCACCCACGGGGGCGTGCGGGCATGGGGGGACACCCGTGGGTGGGCGTGGGAGGGAGGGGGCTCCCATGGAGGGGTTATGGGCACCCATGGGGGGCACCCACGGGTGGGGCCTGCAGCGGGCGCGTGATGCTGCTTGTGTGGGGGTGGGGGTGCCCTGTGGGTGCTGTGAGGGCTCTATAGGTGCCCCCTTGGGTGCGCTGTGGGTGCCCTATGGGTGCGGTGGGTGCTATGGGTGCTCTATGGGTGCCCAGTGGGTGCTGTGGGTGCTCTGTGGGTGCCCTGTGGGTGCGGTGGGTGCTGTGGGTGCTCTATGGGTGCCCCGTGGGTGCAGCGGTGCCCCCCGCAGGCGCTGCTGGACCTGGGGGGTTCCCCCAACTACAAGGACCGCCGGGGCCTGACCCCCCTGTACCACACGGCCATGGTGGGGGGCGACCCCCGGTGCTGCGAGCTGCTGCTCTACAACCGCGCCCACATCGGCACCGTGGACGAGAACGGCTGGCAGGAGATCCACCAGGTGCCACCGCGCCACAGCGTCACAGCGTCACCGTGTCACAGCGTCACCGCGTCACCGTGTCACCGCGTCACCGTGTCACAGCATCACCGTGTCACTGCGTCACCGTGTCACTGTGTCACCCCGGCACTGCGCCACCGCGTCACAGCGTCACCGCGTCACCGTGTCACTGCGTCACCGTGTCACCGCGTCACAGTGTCACCATGTCACTGTGTCACTGTGTCACCGCATCACCGTGTCACTGCGTCACCCCGGCACTGTGGCACTGTGGCACCCTGGCACCGTGTCATCGTGTCCCCACGTCACCCTGGCACCGTGGCACCATGACAACACGTCACCATTTCCCCGTGTCACCGTGTCACTGTGTCAGCATGTCACCACATCACCATGACAACGTGTCACCATTTCCCTGTGGTCCCACGTCACTGTGTCACCACGACCCCGTGTCACTGTGTCACCACATTGTCCTGTCACTGTGACAACACGTCACTATTTCCCCATGGCCCCATGTCACTGTGTCATCATGTCACTGTGTCACCGTGTCACCATGTTACCATGTCACCACATCATCCTGTCACCATGACAACGTGTCACCATGACAACACGTCACCATTCCCCCGTGGTCCCACGTCACTGTGGGCTCATGACCCCACGTCACTGTGTCACTGTGACAACAACATGTCACCATTTCCCTGTGGCATTGTGTCACCATGTCACCCCTGTCACCGTGACAATGCGTCACCATTTCCCTGTGGCACCACGTCACCCTGTCACTGTGACACCATGTCACCATTTCCCTGCGGTACCATGTCACTGTGTCACCATGACAACATGTCACCATTTTCCCATGGCCCCATGTCACTGTGTTCCCATGTCACCATGTCACTGTGTCACCGCAGCCCCAGGACCCCATGTCCCTGTATCCCCTGTCCCCATGTCCCCAGGGGTGTCCCCCTGCCCTGTCCCCGTGTCCCCAGGCGTGTCCCTGTCCCCAGGGGTGTCCCCCTGCCCTGTCCCCGTGTCCCCAGGCGTGTCCCTGTCCCCAGGGGTGTCACCCTGCCCTGTCCCCGTGTCCCCAGGCGTGTCCCTGTCCCCAGGGGTGTCACCCTGCCCTGTCCCCGTGTCCCCAGGCGTGCCAGCACGGGCACTCGCAGCACCTGGAGCATTTGCTGTTCTACGGGGCGGAGGCGGCGGCGCAGAACGCGTCCGGCAACACGGCGCTGCACATCTGCGCCCTCTACAACAAGGTGGGGACAGGGACATGGGGACAGGGGACAGGACAGGTGATGTGGGGCTGCACATCCACACGCTCTACAGCAAGGTGGGGACATGGACACGGGGACAAGGGACAGAGCACACGGGGACAAGGGATGGGGGACAGGGACATGGGGCTGCACATCCGCGCCCTCTACAACAAGGTGGGGACAGGACGGGACGGGACACGGGGAGGGGGGACAAGGACACGGGGACATGGGGTGGGACAGGGGACACCCACGGGGACGGGGGACACGGGGTCCCACACGTGTGTCCCCAGGAGAGCTGCGCCCGCATCCTGCTGTACCGGGGGGCCAACAAGGAGGTGAAGAACAACAGCGGGCAAACGCCCTTCCAGGTGTGACCGGGGGGGACACGGGGGGGACACGGGGGGGGACATGGGGGGGACACGGGGGGGGACAGAGGGGTGCAGAGGGGGCTGGGAGGGACATGGAGGAGACACGGAAGGAGGGACCCTCCCAGGTTGGGGGGGGGGGGCAGTGTCATACCCCCTCCATGGGGACCCCCCCGAGTGAGTGAGTGTCCCCCCGTGTCCCCCCCCCAGGTCGCCGTCATCGCCGGGAACTTTGAACTGGGGGAGTTGATCAAAAACCACCGAGACTCGGACGTGGGTGAGTGGGGGGGACGGGGGGGGCGGGGGGGGGACCGGGGGGGCCACGGGTGAACCCACCATGTGGTGCCAGGAGGCGCCCCCCCCCCCCCCCCTGGCCCCTCCCCCCCCCCATATCCCCCCCCTCCACTGACCCCCCCACTGACCCCCCCCGCCCCCCCAGTGCCGTTCCAGGAGAGCCCCCAGTTCGCGGGGCGGCGCCGGGAGGGGGTGCGGGGGCTCCCCCTGCCCCCCCAGCGCCTGCTGCGCGCCAACAGCGACACGGGGGGGGCCGCCCTCCCCGACTGGGTGCTGCGGGGCCCCCCCCGGCGCCCCCCCCGCCCCCCGTCCCCCCTCGGGCACCCTGCGAAGCGCCAGCAGCCCCCGGGGGGCCCGGGCCCGCTCCCCCTCCCGCGGGGCGGCACCCAGAGGAGCCCCGGCGGCAGCCCCGGGGGAGGCCCAGGTACCGGGGGGGGGCAGTGGGGGGGTCTGGGGGCAGGGAGCCCTTGGGTGGGGGGCTGGGGGGGCTCTGGGTGCCAGGATTCTCTAGGTGGGGGGCTGGGTCCCTTGGGTGGGGGTCTGATGCCCGTGACCCCCTGGGTGGAGTTTGGGGTGCCCATATCCCCCCTGGGTGGGGCTCAGGGTGCCCATATCCCCCCTGGGTGGGGGTCAGGGTGCCCATATCCCCCCTGGGTGGGGCTCAGGGTGCCCATATCCCCCCGGGAGGGGGTCAGGGTGCTCATATCCCCCCTGGGTGGGGCTCAGGGTGCCCATATCCCTCTGGGTGGGGGTCAGGGTGCCCATATCCCCCCTGGGTGGGGCTCAGGTGCCCATATCCCCCCGGGAGGGGGTCAGGGTGCCCATATCCCCCCGGGTGGGGGTCAGGGGTGCCCATATCCCTCTGGGTGGGGGTCAGGGTGCCCATATCCCCCCTGGGTGGGGCTCAGGGTGCCCATATCCCCCCGGGAGGGGGTCAGGGTGCCCATATCCCCCCGGGTGGGGGTCAGGGTGCCCATATCCCCCCGGGAGGGGGTCAGGGTGCCCATATCCCCCCTGGGTGGGGCTCAGGGTGCCCATATCCCCCCGGGAGGGGGTCAGGGTGCCCATATCCCCCTGGGTGGGGGTCAGGGTGCCCATATCCCCCCGGGAGGGGGTCAGGGTGCCCATATCCCTCTGGGTGGGGGTCAGGGTGCCCATATCCCCCTTGGGTGGGGCTCAGGGTGCCCATATCCCCCCTGGTGGGGGGTCAGGGTGCCCATATCCCTCTGGGTGGGGCTCAGGGTGCCCATATCCCTCTGGGTGGGGGTCAGGGTGCCCATATCCCCCCTGGGTGGGCTCAGGGTGCCCATATCCCCCCGGGTGGGGGTCAGGGTGCCCATATCCCCCCTGGGTGGGGGTCAGGGTGCCCATATCCCCCCGGGAGGGGGTCAGGGTGCCCATATCCCTCTGGGTGGGGGTCAGGGTGCCCATATCCCCCCGGGAGGGGGTCAGGGTGCCCATATCCCCCCTGGGTGGGGGTCAGGGTGCCCATATCCCCCCGGGAGGGGGTCAGGGTGCCCATATCCCTCTGGGTGGGGGTCAGGGGTGCCCATATCCCCCCGGGAGGGGCTCAGGGTGCCCATATCCCCCCGGGTGGGGGTCAGGGTGCCCATATCCCTCTGGGTGGGGGTCAGGGTGCCCATATCCCCCCGGGAGGGGCTCAGGGTGCCCACGTCCCCCCGGGTGGGTGTGGCGGGGGGTCCCTCGGCGGGGTCCTCCCCGGGGTGTCCTCCGGCAGCTCCAGCGGGCTGGGCCGGGACGCGGGGGGCCGGGGGCACCCTGGGGACCCGCGGGTGTGAAGCGGAAGCTCTACTCGGCCGTGCCGGCCGCACCTTCCTGGCCGTGAAGCCCTACCAGGCCCAGGGCGAGGGCGAGCTCTCCCTCAGCAAGGGCGAGCGCATCAAGGGTGGGTGCCCCCCGGGGGGAGGGGTGCCCCGGTGCCTGGGGTCCCGCGGGGGGGGGCGGTGGGTGCCCCCGTGCCTGGGGTCCTGCTGGGGGGGGTGTCAGTGGGTGGCCCGGGTGCCTGGGGTCCCCTTTTGGGGGGGCGGGTGCCCCCGATGTCTCAAGCCCCTTTTGGGGGGGGGGGGGTGTCCTGGGCACCTGGTTCACTATTTCAGGGGTTGGTGGGTGCCTGGGGGCCCTTTTTGAGGGGGGGGTAGTGGGTGCCCCCAGTGTCTGGGTCCCCTTTGGGAGGGGGGGCTGTGGGGTGCGCTGTGGGGCAGAACCTCCCCCCCCCCATCCCCATCAGTGCTCAGGGAGTTGGGGGGGGCGGGGGGGGGGAGGGCACAGGAGGGGTTGCGGGGGGTCGTGGGGTGGCCCGTGGGCAGATCACCCCCCCCAGCCGCCCCCCCCCTCCCCCGCAGTGCTGAGCGTGGGCGAGGGGGGGTTCTGGGAGGGCCAAGCCGCGGCCGCATCGGCTGGTTCCCCTCCGACTGCGTGGAAGAGGTGCCCCCCCCGCACCCCCGAGGGCAAGACAGGTACGGGGGGGGGGGGCGGGACACCCCAACCTGCCCCACACCTGCCCCCCAAGGGGGACCCCAAACCTGGACCCCACAGCCTGGGCAGGGGAGGGGGGGGGGCAAAAATTGGACCCACCCCGATGGGACCCCTCAAGCAGGAGCCTGAAATGGGACCCCTAAGTGGGGGGACACCCCCCCAACAAGGGAACAAGGGCGCCCCCCCAACCCGCCCCCCCAAGTGGGACCCACAGCCTGGAGGGGGGGAGGGGGCAACAATTGGACCTCTAAGTGGGACCCCCCCCAACCTGGACCCCCCAAATGGGCCCCCCCAACCTGGGGGGGCCTCCCCAGCCCCACAGTGGGTGCCCCGGGGATCCCCAGCCCCCCCGGGCCCCCCCGGGCCCCCCCCGGCCCCCCGGGACCCCCGTGTCGGTGCCCCCAGAGAGCCGCAGCGACAAGGCCAAGCGCCTCTTCCGCCATTACACCGTCGGCTCCTACGACAGCTTCGATGCCCCCAGGTGAGGCCCCCCCCGCACCCCAAACCCCCCCGGACCCCCCCAGACCCTCCGCACCCCCTCCTTGAACTCTCCAACCCCCCCTCCGAACCCCCAACCCCTCCTTAACCCCCCCCAAGACCCTCAACCCCCCCCGTGAGAACCCCAAAACCCACTGGATTCCCCAGACCCCCCCCAAACCCCAAAGGACCCCCAAACTCACCCAGTCGCTCCGAGCGCCCCCCAAATTCCCCCCCAAAACCCAGGAAAACCCCCAAAATCCCCCCCCCCAGGCCTGAGCGCCCCAACCCCAAATCCCCCCCAAATTCCCCCCAAAACCGCCCCCAAAGCTTCATCCCCCCCCAAACCCCCCAAATTCCCCCCAAATCCCCGAGACCCCCCCCAAAGCCTGAACCCAATTCCAAATCCCCCAAATCCCCCCAAACCCCAAATCTGCCCAAATCTCCCCCAAAACCCCAGGACCGCCCCAAAGCCTCAGCCCCCCCCCAAACCTCCAAACCCCTCAAATCCCCTAAATTCCCCCCAAATCCCCAAGACCCCCCGAGCCTGACCCCCCCAATCCCCCCCAAACAGCCCCTCCCTGTCCGGAAGTCCCCCCCAATCCCCCCCAATCCCCCCCAGCCCCCCAGAACCCCTCCCCACCCCCACCCCCACCCCCCCCCCCGTTCCCGACTCGAGGCTCCCCCCCGCCGTGGGGGAGGGGCCCCCCCAGGACCTGGCCCGGTTCAGCCCGTCCTTGCACACGCGTGTGTGTCCCCCCCCGTGTCCCCCCCCCGCCGTGTCCCCTCCCCCCCCTCCACGACCCACTTAGCAGCTTCGGGGCGCGGCGGCGGCTTCGGGGCGCTGGGGGGGCCGGGGCACCCATGGGTGCTGCGGGACCCCCCGGCCGGCGCCATGGGGCCGGAGGAGGTGGGGTGAGTCGGGGGGGGGCAGAAACTTGGGGGGCTGGGGGGGGTGGGGGGGTGTCTGGGGGGCAGTTGGGGGCGTGGGGGGGCCTATGGGGGTGCTGGTCTGTGGGGCTGGGGGGTCTGGGGGGCACTGGGGGGGGGGTCTGGGGGGCAACTGGGGAGGGCGTGAGCAGCCGTGTGCGACCCTCGTGCAAACCCTCGTGCGAGCCCCCTGCGTCCCGGGGTGCTGTGCTGGTGCTGTACTGGAGCTGTACTGGGGCTGTACTGGTGCTGTACTGGGGCTGTACTGGGGCTGTACTGGGTGCTATAGGGGTGCTGTACTGGTGCTGTGCTGGTGCTGTACTGGAGCTGTACTGGTGCTGTACCGGGTGCTATAGGGGTGCTGTACTGGTGCTGTACTGGGGCTGTACTGGGGCTGTACTGGGGCTGTACTGGAGCTGTACTGGTGCTGTACTGGGGCTGTACTGGGGCTGTACTGGGTGCTATAGGGGTGCTGTGCTGCAGCTGTACTGGGGCTGTACTGGTGCTGTACCGGGTGCTATAGGGGTGCTGTACTGGTGCTGTACTGGGGCTGTACTGGAGCTGTACTGGTGCTGTACTGGGTGCTGTAGGGGTGCTGTGCTGGTGCCGGTTCCATACTGGGAGTTATACGGGGTGCTGGTGCTGTACTGGTGCTTTACTGGAGCTGAACTGGTGCTGAACTGGTGCTGTGCTCGGTGCTGTGCTGGTGCTTTACTGGAGCTGAACTGGTGCTGGACCGGGAGTTCTGCTGGTGCTGGACTGGTGCTGGTGCCGTTTCCATACTGGGGGCTCTATGGGGTGTTGGTGCTGTACTGGTGCTGTACTGGAGCTGTACTGGAGCTGTCCTGGGTGCTGAACTGGAGCTGTACCAGTCCCGAACTGGGGCCGTACTGGGGCCGTACCGGGGCTGTTCCGGGCCGTACTGGGGCCGTACTGGGGCCGTACCGGGCCGTACTGGTGCCGTACTGGTGCCGTACTGGTGCCGTACCGGGGCAGTTCCGGGCCGTACTGGGGCCGTACTGGGGCCGTACCGGGGCCGTACTGGTGCCGTACTGGGGCCGTACTGGGGCCGTATCGGGGCCATACCGCGCCGTACTGGTGCCGTACCGGGGCTGTTCCGGGCCGTACTGGGGCCGTACTGGGGCCGTACTGGGGCCGTACCGGGGCCGGTCGCGGTTCAGTCGCCGGAGCCGCCGCCGGAGCGGGAGCAGCCGCCGCGCCGGGGCCGTGACGGGCCGGACTGGGCCGTACCGGGGCTGGACTGGGCTGCACTGGGGCCGGACTGGGCTGCACTGGGGCCGGACTGGGTCGTACTGGGACTCTACCGGGCTGCACCGGGGGCCGTACGGGACCGCACCGGGGCTGGACTGGGCCGTACCGGGCTCTACCGGGGCCGTACCGGGGCTGCGCTGGGGCCGTACCGGGGCCGGACTGGGCCGGACTGGGGCCGGACTGGGCCGTACTGGGCCGGGACCGCGCCGGACCGGGGCCGCTGCCGCTGCGGGGGCCGCTCCCGGGGCCGGGCCCCGCCGATGACGCCGGTTCCGTAACCGGTTCCCGTTAACCGCGGGGGGGTGGGGTGGGGAGGGGGAGGGGGAGGGGGGGGTGGCGGTGTCACCCCTCGGGGTGTCCCCGCGGTGGGTCCCGGGGGGGTCGCCGGGCCCCCGGCCATGCGGCAGAGCCCCCCGGTAGCGCCATGGCCCGTTGGGGGCCCCCCCCCGCCCCCCCCCGCCGCCCCTCCCCCCCTCTCCTCCAGCTGGCCCCTCCTGGGCCCCCCCCGCCGCAGCGTCTGGTACATCTACAGGTAGGGGGGGGGAGGGGAGGGGGGGGGGGGCACCCGCGGACCCCGGCACCGCCCCCCCCCCCGGCCCTGTCCCCCCCCAAATCCCGGGATCCATCCCCCCCCCCCCGCACCCCCCATCCCGGTCCCTATCAGGGCCCCACCCCCCCCCCAGGGCCACTGCCCCCCCCCCGCCCCCCCCCGTGTCCCCCCCCCGTCCCTCCCCTGTCCCTCCCCCGTCCCCCCCCCGTCCCCCCCCGTCCCCCCCGTCCCCCTCCCCCCCCCCTCATTGTTTGTGCCCCCCCATCCCCCCGCTGCGGTGGGGACACGTGGGGGGGGGGACACGCGGGGGGGGCATGGGGCCGGGGGGGGTGCATGGGGTAGATCGGTCCCAGCACACACGGGGACACGCGTGGGGGACACGGGGACGGGTCTGGGGGCACAGGGACACGCGTGGGGACACGTGTGGGGGCACAGGGACATGTGTGGGGACATGGGGACATGCGTGGGGACAGGGCCCTGCATGGGGACACGTGTGGGGGCACAGGGACATGTGTGGGGACACGGGGACATGTCTGGGGGACACGGGGACAGCGTGGGGACAGGGCCCTGCATGGGGACATGGGGACACGTGTGGGGACACGTGTGAGGATGCGTGGGGGCACAGGGACATGTGTGGGGACACGGGGGACGTGTCTGGGGACACGGGGACACGCGTGAGGACACATATGGGGACAGGGCCTTGCATGGCAACACGAGAACACGTTGGACACGATGACATGTGTGGGGACATGGGGACACGCGTGGGGACATGTGTGGGGGCACAGGGACATGCGTGGGGACACAAGAACACACATGGGGACACGAGGACATGCGTGGGGACAGGACTGTGCATGGGGACACGCGTGGGGACACGGGGATGTGCCAGGGACACGCCTGGGGCCGGGCTGTGACACACACACGGGGACACGTCACACGTGTGGCCTCCTGCCCCGGGGACACGTGTGCACACGCGTGTGCATGTCTGTGCGTGTCACCGGCAGCGGGGGTGTCGCACACGCGTGTGCGGGGGGCGGGGGGGTGTGTGGGGCCGGGGGGGGGGACCTGGGGACACGGAGCCACCTCGGTGACCCCCTGTGACCCCGGGCCGTGTCCCCCGTGTCCCCGCAGTGATTACATCATCAAGGAGAAGACGGTTTTGCTGCAGAAAAGGACAACGAGGGGTTCGGGTTCGTCCTGCGGGGGGCCAAGGGTGAGCCGGGGCCGGGGGGGCCTCGGGGGGGCGTTGGGGGGGGTCTGGGGGGCCCTGGGGGGGCCCTGAAGGCTTCTGGGGGGGTCTCTGGGGGTCTGGAGGGTCCCTGGGGGGCTCGGGGGGGGTGCAGGGGGTCCCTGGGGGGTCTGGAGGGTCCCTGGGGGGCTCAGGGGGGGGGTGCAGGGGGTCCCTGGGGGGGTCTGGAGGGTCCCTGGGGGGCTCGGGGGGGGGCCATGAGGGAGTCGGGGGGGGGGTGTGTGGGGGGGCTGAAAAGTGTCAAGAGGGTCCCAGGGGGGTCTGGGGGGGCCCTGGGGGGGACCTGGGGGGGTCTGGAGGAGGAGCCGGGGGAACTGGGGGGGCCGGAGGGGGTGGAGGGGCTTTAGGGGCATCCGTGGGGACAAGTGGGGGGCTGGGGGGGGTCCTGGGGGGGGCCAAGAGCACCCCGGGGGGGGGGGTGTCTTAGGAGCACCCGTGGGGTGAGTTTGGGGGGTCCCGAGGGGCCGGGGGGGTCCTCGCCGCCGCGGAAGGGGAGGGGGCCGCGTCCCCCCGTGTGTGCCCCCCCCCGTGCCCCCCCGTGACCCCCCCGGCCCCCCCGGCCCCCCCACAGCGCAGACCCCCATCGAGGAGTTCACCCCCACCCCGGCCTTCCCCGCGCTCCAGTACCTCGAGTCGGTGGACGAGGGCGGCGTCGCCTGGCGGGCGGGGCTGCGGATGGGCGACTTCCTCATCGAGGTGAGGGCACCCGCGGGCACCCAGCACCCACGGGGCACCCACTGACCCCCAGCACCCACGGGGCACCCACTGACCCCCCAGCACCCACGGGGCACCCACTGACACCCCCAGCACCCACGGGGCACCCACTGACCCCCAGCACCCACGGGGCACCCACTGACACCCCCAGCACCCACGGGGCACCCACTGACCCCCCAGCACCCACGGGGGCACCCACTGGCACCCAGCACCCACAGGGGCACCCACGGGCACCCAGCACCCACGGGGGGACCCACAGACACCCCCAGCACCCACAGCCCCCCAGCACCCCCACCAGGCACCCAACACCCACCCCCGGGCACCCCCCCTCCTGCTCTCAGGCATGTGCACACGTGTGTGTGCGTGTACCCACATGTGCAGGCGTGTTCCAGCGTGCTCGGCCGCGCCCCGGCGTGTCAGGGCGTGTCGTGGTGTGTCGGGGCGTGTGCTGGCGTGTGTTGGTGTGTCCTGGTGTGCCTGGGCGTGAGCTGGTGTGTCAGGGCGTGTCCTGGCATGTGCCAGCATGTCAGGGCATGTTCTGGTGTGCCTTGGTGTGTGCTGGCATGTGCTGGCATGTCCTGGCATGTGCTGGTGTGTGCTGGCGTGTCCTGACATGTGTTAGGGTGCCTTGGTGTGTCCTGGCGTGTCCTGGCATACCCTGGCATGTGCTGGGCATGTCAGGGCGTGTTCTGGCGTGTCCTGGCGTGTTCTGGCGTGTCAGGGCGTGTGGCGGTGCCGCAGGTGAACGGGCAGAACGTGGTCAAGGTCGGGCACCGCCAGGTCGTCAACATGATCCGCCAGGGCGGGAACAGTCTGGTGGTCAAGGTCGTCATGGTGACGCGACACCCCGAGGCCCCGAGGGACCCCGCCGCAGGGGTACCCGCGGGGGGGCACCGGGGGGGCCCGGGGCCATGGGGGGGGTGCCCTGCATGGCTGGGCCTGGGGGGGGGGGGGGGCACCCATGGGTGGGGGGGTCCCCTGGGTGCCCCGTGGGAGGGGTCCCACGTCTGGGTCCACGTTGGGGGGGGGGAACCCAAGTTCATGGGGGGTGGGGGGGTCCCCAACATCTGGGTCCGTGGGGGGGGCACCCAAGTTCATGGGGGGGTCCCGGGTCCATGGCTCTGGGGGGGGGGGGGGTGTCC
>NW_027437056.1:0-36421 GCF_047716275.1 Strix uralensis
GAAGAGGAGAGTGGAGGAAGAGAGAGGAGGAAGAGAGAGGAGGAAGAGAGAGGAGGAAGAGAGAGGAGGAAGGGAAAGGAAAAGGAGAGAGGAGGAAGTGGTGGAGGAAAAGAGAGGAGGAAGAGAGAGGAGGAAGAGAGAGGCGGAAGAGAGAGGAAGAGGAGAGTGGAGGAAGAGAGAGGAGGAAGAGAGAGGAGGAAGAGAGAGGTAAATGAGAGAGGAGGAAGAGAGAGGAAAAGGAGAGAAGAGGAAGTGGTGGAGGAAAAGAGAGGAGGAAGAGAGAGGAGGAAGAGAGAGGAGGAAGAGAACGGAAGAGGAGAGAGAAGGAGGAGAGAGGAGGAAGAGAGAGGAGGAAGAGAGAGGAGGAAGAGAGAGGAAAATGAGAGAGGAGGAAGAGAGAGGAAAAGGAGACAGGAGGAAGAGAGAGGAGGAAGAGAGAGGAAAAGGAGATAGGAGGAAGTGGTGGAGGAAAAGAGAGGAGGAAGAGAGAGGAGGAAGAGAGAGGCGGAAGAGAGAGGAAGAGGAGAGTGGAGGAAGAGAGAGGAGGAAGAGAGAGGAGTAAGAGAGAGGAAAAATAGTAGGAAAAGAGAGGAGGAATAGAGAGGAGGAAGAGAGAGGAGGAAGAGAGAGGAAGATGAGAGTGGAGGAAGAGAGAGGAGGAAGAGAGAGGGAGAGGAGAGAGAAGGTGGAGAGAGGAGGAAGAGAGAGGAGGAAGAGAGAGGAGGAAGAGAGAGGAGGAAGAGAGAGGAAAATGAGAGAGGAGGAAGAGAGTGGAAAAGGGGAGAGGAGGAAGTGGTGGAGGAAAAGAAAGGAGGAAGAGAGAGGAGGAAGAGAGAGGAAGAGGAGAGAGGATTAGGAGATAGGAGGAAGAGAGAGGAGGAAGATAGAGGAAGAGGAGAGATGAGGAGGAGAGAGGAGGAAGAGAGTGGAAGAGGAGAGAGGAGGAAGAGAGAGCAGGAAGAGAGAGGAAAAGTAGAGAGGAGGAAAAGAGAGGAGAAAGAGAGAGGAGGAAGAGAGAGAAGGAAGAGGGATGAAGATGAGGCAGGAGGAAGAGAGAGGAGGAAAAGGGAGGAGGAAGAGAGAGGAAGAGGAGAGAGGAGGAAGAGGGAGTAGGAATAGAGAGGAAGAGGAGAGAGGATTAGGAGAGAGGAGGAAGAGAGAGGTAGAGGAGAGAGGAGGAAGAGAGAGGAGGAAGAGAGAGGAGGAAGAGAGATGAAAAATAGTAGGAAGAGTGAGGATGAAGAGAGAGCATGAAGAGAGAGGAGGAAGAGAGAGAATGAAGAGAGAGGAAAATGAGAGAGGAGGAAGTGGTGGAGGAAAAGAGAGCAGGAATAGAGGAGGAAGAGAGAGGAGGAGGAGAGAGGCGGAAGAGAGAGGAAGAGGAGAGAGCAGGAAGAGAGAGGAGGAAAAGGGAGGAGGAACAAGAGGAAGAGGAGAGAGAAGGAAGAGATAGGAGGAAGAGAGAGGAAGAGGAGAGAGGACGAGGAGAGAGGAGGAAGAAAGAGGAGGAAGAGAGAGGAGGAAGAGATAGAAGGAAGAGAGAGGAAGATGAGAGAGGAGGAAGAGAGAGATGGAAAAGGGAGGAGGAAGAGAGAGGAAGAGGAGAGAGGAGGAAGAGGGAGGAGGAAGAGAGAGCAAAAACAGAGAGGAGGAAAAGAGAGGAGAAAGAGAGAGGAGGAAGAGAGAGGAGGAAGAGAAAGGAGGAAGAGAGAGGAGGAAGAGAAAGAAGGAAGAGGGAGGAGGAAGAGAGAGGAAGATGAGAGAGGAGGAAGAGAGGAAGAAGATAGAGGAGAGAGGAGAGAGAGGAGGAGAGAGGAGGAAGAGAGAGGACGAGGAGAGAGGAGGAAGAGATAGGAGGAAGAGAGAGGAAGAGGAGCGAGGACGAGGAGAGAGGAGGAAGAGAAAGGAGGAAGAGAGAGGAAGAGGAGAGAGGAGGAAGAGAGAGGAGGAAGAGAGAGGAAGAAGAGAGAGGAGGAAGAGAGAGGAGGAAGAGAGAGGAAAAGTAGAGAGGAGGAAAACAGAGGAGAAATAGAGAGGAGGAAGAGAGAGGAGGAAGAGAAAGGAGGAAGAGAGAGGAGGAAGAGAGAGGAAAATGTGAGAGGAGGAAGAGAGAGGAAAAGGAGAGAGGAGGAAGTCGTGGAGAAAAAGAGAGGAGGAAGAGAGGAGGAAGAGACGAGGAAGAGGAGAGAGAAGGAGGAGAGAGGAGGAAGAGAGAGGAGGAAGAGAGAGGAAAAGAAGCGAAGAGGAGGAGAGAGGAGGAACAGAGAGTAAGAGGAGAGAGGAGGAGAGAGGAGGAAAAGAGAGGAGGAGGAGAGAGGAGGAAGAGAGAGAAAGAAGAGTAGAGGAGGAGGGAGGAGGAAAAGAGAGGAGGAAGAGAGAGGAGGAAGAGAGAGAAGGAAGAGAGAGGAAGATGAGAGAGGAAGAAGAGAGAGGTAGAAAAGGGAGGAGGAAGAGACAGGAAGAGGAGAGAGGAGGAAGAGAGAGGAGGAAGAGAGAGGAAGAGGAGAGAGGAAAAGGAGAGAGGAGGAAGTGGTGGAGGAAAAGAGAGGAGGAAGAGAGGAGGACGAGAGGAGGAAGAGAGAGGAGGAAGAGAGAAGAGGAAGAGAGAGGAGGAAGAGAGAGAAGGAAGAGAGAGGAAGATGAGAGAGGAGGAAGAGAGAGGAGGAAAAGGGAGGAGGAAGAGAGAGGAAGAGGAGAGAGGAGGAAGAGAGAGGAAAAGGAGAGAGGACGAGGAGAGAGGAGGAAGAGAGAGGATTAGGAGAGTGGAGGAAGAGAGAGGAGGAAGAGAAAGGAGGAAGAGAGAGAGGAATAGAGAGAGGAGGAAGAGAGAGGAGGAAGTGAGAGGAAAAATACAGAGGAGGAAAAGAGAGGAGGAAGAGAGAGGAGGAAGAGAGAGGAGGAAGAGAGAGGAGAAGAGAGAGGAAAATGAGAGAGGAGGAAGTCGTGGAGGAAAAGAGAGGAGGAAGAGAGAGGAGGAATAGAGAGAAGGAAGAGAGAGGAAAATGAGAGAGGAGGAAGTGGTGGAGGAAAAGAGAGGAGGAAGAGAGGAGGAAGAGAGAGGAGGAAGAGAGAGGCAGAAGAGAGAGGAAGAAGAGAGAGGAGGAAGAGAGTGGTGGAAAAGGGAGGAGGAAGAGAGAGGAAGTGGAGAGAGGAGGAAGAGAGAGGAGGAAGAGATAGGAAGAGGAGAGAGGATTAGGAGAGAGGAGGAAGAGAGAGGAAGAGGAGAGAGGAGGAAGAGAGAGGAGGAAGAGAGAGAAGGAAGAGAGAGGAAGATGAGAGAGGAAGAAGAGAGAGGTAGAAAAGGGAGGAGGAAGAGACAGGAAGAGGAGAGAGGAGGAAGAGAGAGGAGGAAGAGAGAGGAAGAGGAGAGAGGAAAAGGAGAGAGGAGGAAGTGGTGGAGGAAAAGAGAGGAGGAAGAGAGGAGGACGAGAGGAGGAAGAGAGAGGAGGAAGAGAGAAGAGGAAGAGAGAGGAGGAAGAGAGAGAAGGAAGAGGGAGGAAGATGAGAGAGGAGGAAGAGAGAGGAGGAAAAGGGAGGAGGAAGAGAGAGGAAGAGGAGAGAGGAGGAAGAGAGAGGAGGAAGGGAGAGGAAGAGGAGAGAGGATTAGGAGAGAGGAGGAAGAGAGAGGAAGAGGAGAGAGGAGGAAGAGAGAGGAGGAAGAGAGAGCAAAAACAGAGAGGAGGAAAAGAGAGGAGAAAGAGAGAGGAGGAAGAGAGAGGAGGAAGAGAAAGGAAGAAGAGAGAGGAGGAAGAGAGAGGAAAATGGAGAGGAGGAAGAGAGAGGAAAAGGAGAGAGGAGGAAGTCGTGGAGGAAAAGAGAGGAGGAAGAGACGAGGAAGATAGAGGAGGAAGAGAGAGGAGGAAGAGAGAGGTGGAAGAGAGAGGAATAGGAGAGTGGAGGAAGAGAGAGGAGGAAGAGAGAGCAAAAACAGAGAGGAGGAAAAGGGAGGAGGAAGACAGAGAAGGAAGAGAAGAGAGGAGGACGAGAGAGGATGAAGAGAGAGGAGGGAAAGGAAAAGGAGAGAGTAGGAGGAGAGAGGAGGAAGAGAGAGGAGGAAGAGAGAGGAGGAAAAGGGAGGAGGAAGAGAGAGGAAGAGGAGAGAGGAGGAAGAGAGAGGAAGAGGAGAGAGGAGGAAGAGATAGGAGGAAGAGAGAGGAAGAGGAGAGAGGACGAGGAGAGAGGAGGAAGAGAAAGGAGGAAGAGAGAGGAAGAGGAGAGAGGAAAAGGAGAGAGGAGGAAGAGAGAGGAAGAGGAGAGAGGAGGAAGAGAGAGGAGGAAGAGAGAGGAAAAGTAGAGAGGAGGAAAAGAGAGGAGAAAGAGAGAGGAGGAAGAGAGAGGAGGAAGAGAAAGGAGGAAGAGAGAGGAGGAAGAGAGAGGAAAATAGGAGAGGAAGAAGAGAGAGGAAAAGGAGAGAGGAGGAAGAGAGAGGAGGAAGAGAGAGGAAGAGGAGAGAGGACGAGGAGAGAGGAGGAAGTGAGAGGAGGAACAGAGAGAAGGAAGAGAGAGGAAGATGAGAGAGAAGGAAGAGAGAGGAAGATGAGAGAGGATTAGGAGAGAGGAGGAAGAGAGAGGAAAAGGAGAGAGGACGAGGAGAGAGGAGGAAGAGAGAGGATTAGGAGAGTGGAGGAAGAGAGAGGAGGAAGAGAGAGGGAGAGGAGAGAGGATTAGGAGAGAGGAGGAAGAGAGAGGAAGAGGAGAGAGGAGGAAGAGAGAGGAGGAAGAGAGAGGAAAAGAAGAGAGGAGGAAAAGAGAGGAGAAAGAGAGAGGAGGAAGAGAGAGGAGGAAGAGAAAGGAGTAAGAGAGAGAGGAAGAGAGAGGAGGAAGAGAGAGGAGGAAGTGAGAGGAAAAATACAGAGGAGGAAAAGAAAGGAGGAAGAGAGAGGACGAAGAGAGAGGAGGAAGAGAGAGGAAAATGAGAGAGGAGGAAGAGAGAGGAGGAAGAGAGAGGAAAAGGAGAGAGGAGGAAGTGGTGGAGGAAAAGAGAGGATTAAGAGAGAGGAGGAAGAGAGAGGCGGAAGAGAGACGAAGAGGAGAGTGGAGGAAGAGAGAGGAGGAAGAGAGAGGAGGAAGAGTGTTTAAAAATAGTAGGAAAAGTGAGGAGGAATAGAAGAGAGAGGGAGAGGAGGATGAGAGAGGAAGAGGAGAGTGGAGGAAGAGAGAGGAGAAAGAGAGAGGGAGAGGAGAGAGGAGGAAGAGAGAGGAGGAAAAGGGAGGAGGAACAGAGAGGAAGAGGAGAGAGGAGGAAGAGAGAGGAGGAACAGAAAGGAAGAGGAGAGAGAAGGAGGAGAGAGGAGGAAGAGAGAGGAGGAAGAGAGAGGAGGAAGAGAGAGGAGGAACAGAAAGGAAGAGGAGAGAGAAGGAGGAGAGAGGAGGAAGAGAGAGGAGGAAGAGAGAGGAAAATGAGAGAGGAGGAAGAGAGAGGAAAGGAGAGAGGAGGAAGTGGTGGAGGAAAAGAGAGGAGGAAGATAGGAGGAAGAGAGGAGGGAGAGAGAGGCGGAAGAGAGAGGCGGAAGAGAGAATGAAGACAGAGGAAGAGGAGAGAGGAGGAAGAGAGAGGAGGAAAAAGGGGGGAGGAACAGAGAGGAAGAGGAGAGAGAAGGAAGAGAGAGGAGGAAGAGAGAGGAAGAGGAGAGAGGACGAGGAGAGAGGAGGAAGAGAGAGGAGGAAGAGAGAGGGAGAGGAGAGAGGAGGAAGAGAGAGGAGGAAAAGGGAGGAGGAACAGAGAGGAAGAGGAGAGAGGAGGAAGAGAGAGGAGGAACTGAAAGGAAGAGAGAGAGAAGGAGGAGAGAGGAGGAAGAGAGAGGAGGAAGAGAGAGGAAAATGAGAGAGGAGGAAGAGAGAGGAAAAGGAGAGAGGAGGAAGAGAGAGGAAGAGGAGAGAGGAGGAAGAGATAGGAGGAAGAGAGAGGAAGAGGAGAGAGGACGAGGAGAGAGGAGGAAGAGAAAGGAGGAAGAGAGAGGAAGAGGAGAGAGGAAAAGGAGAGAGGAGGAAGAGAGAGGAAGAGGAGAGAGGAGGAAGAGAGAGGAGGAAGAGAGAGGAAAAGTAGAGAGGAGGAAAAGAGAGGAGAAAGAGAGAGGAGGAAGAGAGAGGAGGAAGAGAAAGAAGGAAGAGAGAGGAGGAAGAGAGAGGAAAATAGGAGAGGAAGAAGAGAGAGGAAAAGGAGAGAGGAGGAAGAGAGAGGAGGAAGAGAGAGGAAGAGGAGAGAGAAGGAAGAGAGAGGAAGATGAGAGAGGATTAGAGAGAGGAGGAAGAGAGAGGAAAAGGAGAGAGGACGAGGAGAGAGGAGGAAGAGAGAGGATTAGGAGAGTGGAGGAAGAGAGAGGAGGAAGAGAGAGGGAGAGGAGAGAGGATTAGGAGAGAGGAGGAAGAGAGAGGAAGAGGAGAGAGGAGGAAGAGAGAGGAGGAAGAGAGAGGAAAAGAAGAGAGGATGAAAAGAGAGGAGAAAGAGAGAGGAGGAAGAGAGAGGAGCAAGAGAAAGGAGTAAGAGAGAGAGGAAGAGAGAGGAGGAAGAGAGAGGAAAATGAGAGAGGAGGAAGAGAGAGGAAAAGGAGAGAGGAGGAAGTGGTGGAGGAAAAGAGAGGAGGAAAAGAGAGTAGGAAGAGAGAGGAGGAAGAGAGAGGAGGAAGAGAGAGGAAAATGAGAGAGGAGGAAGTGGTGGCGAAAGAGTGGAGGAGGAGAGAGGAAGAGGAGAGAGGAGGAAGAGAGAATAGGAAGAGAGAGGAAGAGGAGAGAGGAGGAAGAGAGAGGAGGAAGAGAGAGGGAGAGGAGAGAGAAGGAGCAGAGAGGAGGAAGAGAGAGGAGGAAGAGAGAGGAGGAAGAGAGAGAAGGAAGAGAGAGAAAGAGGAGAGAGGAGGAGAGAGAAAAGGAAATGGAGGAGGAACAGTGAGGAGGAGGAGAGAGGAGGAAGAGAGGAAGAGGAGAGAGGAGGAAGAGAGAGGAGGAAGAGAGAGGAAAAGTAGAGAGGAGGAAAAGAGAGGAGAAAGAGAGAGGAGGAAGAGAGAGGAGGAATAGAGAGGAGGAAGAGAGAGGCGGACGAGAGAAGGAAGAGAGAGAAGAGGAGATAGGAGCAAGAGAGAGTAGGAAAAGGGAGGAGGAACAGAGAGGAAGAGGAGAGAGAAGGAAGAGATAGGAGGAAGAGAGATGAAGAGGAGAGAGGACGAGGAGAGAGGACGAGGAGAGAGGAGGAAGAGAGAGGAGGAAGAGAGAGAAGGAAGAGGGATGAAGATGACAGAGGAGGAAGAGAGAGGAGGAAAAGGGAGGAGGAAGAGAGAGGAAGAGGAGAGAGGAGGAAGAGAGAGTATGAAGAGAGAGGAAGAGGAGAGAGGATTAGGAGAGAGGAGGAAGAGAGAGGTAGAGGAGAGAGGAGGAAGAGAGAGGAGGAAGAGAGAGGAAAAATAGGAGGAAGAGAGAGGATGAAGAGAGAGGAGGAAGAGAAAGGATGAAGAGAGAGGAAGAGGAGAGAGGATTAGGAGAGGAGGAAGAGAGAGGAAGAGGAGAGAGGAGGAAGAGAGAGAGGAAGAGAGAGGAAAAGTAGAGAGGAGGAAAAGAGAGGAGAAATAGAGAGGAGGAGGAGAGAGGAGGAAGAGAAAGGAGGAAGAGAGAGGAGGAAGAGATAGGAAAATGGGAGAGGAGGAAGAGAGAGGAAAAGGAGAGAGGAGGAAGTCGTGGAGGAAAAGAAAGGTGGAAGAGAGGAGAAAGAGACGAGGAAGATAGAGGAGGAAGAGAGAGGTGGAAGAGAGAGGAAGAGGAGAGAGGATTAGGAGGGAGGAGGAAGAGAGAGGAAGAGGAGAGAGGAGGAAGAGAGAGGAGAAGAGAGAGGGAGAGGAGAGAGGAGGAAAGAGAGGAGAAAGAGAGAGGAGTAAGAGAGAGGAGGAAGAGAGAGGAAAATGAGAGAGGAGAAAGAGAGAGGAGGAAGAGAGTGGAAAGGAGAGAGGAGGAAGTGGTGGAGGAAAAGAGAGGAGGAAGAGAGAGGAGGAACAGAGAGGTGGAAGAGAGAGGAAAAATAGTAGGAAAAGAGAGGAGGAATAGAGAGGAGGAAGAGAGAGGGAGAGGAGAGAGGAGGAAGAGAGAGGAGGAAAAGGGAGGAGGAACAGAGAGGAAGAGGAGAGAGGAGGAAGAGAGAGGAGGAAGAGAAAGGAAGAGGAGAGAGAAGAAGGAGAGAGGAGGAAGAGAGAGGAGGAAGAGAGAGGAGGAAGAGAGAGGAGGAAGAGAGAGGAAAATGAGAGAGGAGGAAGAGAGAGGAAAAGGAGAGAGGAGGAAGTGGTGGAGGAAAAGGGAGGAGGAAGAGAGAGGAGGAAGAGAGAGGAGGAAGAGAGAGGAGGAAGGAGAGGAAAATGAGATAGGAGGAAGAGAGAGGGAAATGAGAGAGGAGGAAGTGGTGGAGGAAAAGAGAGGAGGAAGATAGGAGGAAGAGAGGAGCTAGAGAGAGGCGGAAGAGAGAGGCGGAAGAGAGAAGGAAGACAGAGGAAGAGGAGAGAGGAGGAAGAAGGAGGAGGAAAAGGGGGGAGGAAAATAGAGGAAGAGGAGAGAGAAGGAAGAGATAGGAGGAAGAGAGAGGAAGAGGAGAGAGGACGAGGAGAGAGGAGAAGAGAGAGGAGGAAGAGAGAGGGAGAGGAGAGAGGAGAAGAGAGAGGAGGAAGAGAAAGGAAGAAGAGAGAGAAGGAGGAGAGAGGAGGAAGAGAGAGGAGAAGAGAGAGGAGGAAGAGAGAGGAAGAGGAGAGAGGAGGAGGAGAGAGGAGGAAGAGAGAGGAAGAGGAGAGAGGAGGAGGAGAGAGGAGGAGAGAGAGGAAGAGGAGAGAGGAGGAAGAGAGAGGAGGAAGAGAGAGGAAAAGTAGAGAGGAGGAAAAGAGAGGAGAAAGAGAGAGGTGTAAGAGAGAGGAGGAAGAGAGCGGAGGAAGAGAGTGGAAAAGGAGAGAGGAGGAAGTGGTGGAGGAAAAGAGAGGAGGAAGAGAGAGGAGGAAGAGAGAGGAGGAAGAGAGAGGAAAAATAGTAGGAAAAGAGAGGAGGAATAGAGAGGAGGAAGAGAGAGGAGGAAGAGAGTGGAAGAGGAGAGTGGAGGAAGAAGAGAGGAGGAAGAGAGAGGGAGAGGAGAGAGGAGGAAGAAAGAGGAGGAAAAAGGAGGAGGAACAGAGAGGAAGAGGAGAGAGGAGGAAGAGGTAGGAGGAAGAGAGAGGAAGAGGAGAGAGGACGAGGAGAGAGGAAGAGAAAGGAGGAAGAGAGAGGAATAGGAGAGAGGATTAGGAGAGAGGAGGAAGAGAGAGGAAGAGGAGAGAGTTGGAAGAGATAGGAGAAGAGAGAGGAAAAGTAGAGAGGAGGAAAGAGAGGAGAAAGAGAGAGGAGGAAGAGAGAGGAGGAAGAGAGAGGCGAAGAGAGAGGAAGAGGAGAGTGGAGGAGTGAGAGGAGGAAGAGAGAGGGAGAGGAGAGAGGAGGAAGAGAGAGGAGGAAAAGGGAGGAGGAACAGAGAGGAAGAGGAGAGAGGAGGAAGAGAGAGGAGGAAGAGTTAGGATGTGGAGCGAGAAGGAGGAGAGAGGAGGAAGAGAGAGGAGGAAGAGAGAGGAGGAAGAGAGAGGAAATGAGAGAGGAGGAAGAGAGAGGAAAAGGAGAGAGGAGGAAGAGAGAGGAGGATGACAGAGGAAAAGGACAGAGGAGGAAGTGGTGGAGGAAAAGAGCGGAGGAAGAGGGAGGAGGAAGAGAGAGGAAGAGGAGAGTGGTGGAAGAGAGAGGAGGAAGAGAGAGGAAGAGGAGAGAGAAGGAGGACAGCGGAGAAGAGAGAGGAGGAAGAGAGAGGAAAAGAAGAGAAGAGGAGGAGAGAGGAGGAATAGGGAGGAAGAGGAGAGAGGAGGAGAGAGGAGGAAAAGAGAGGAGGAAAAGAGAGGAGGAGGAGAGATGAGGAAGAGAGAGGAGGAAGAGAAAGAAAGAAGAGAAGAGGAGGAGGGAGGAGGAAGAGAGAGGAAGAGGAGAAAGGAGGATGAGAGAGGAGGAAGTGTGAGGAAGAGGAGAGAGGATGAGCAGAGAGGAGGAAGAGAGAGGAGGAGGAGAGAAGAGGAAGAGTGAGGAGGAGGAGGAGAGAGGAAAAGGAGAGAGGAGGAGGAGAGAGGAGGAAGAGAGAGGAGGAAGAGAGAGGAAAAGGAGAGGGGAGGAGGAGAGAGGAGGAAGAGAGGGGAGGAATAGAGAGGAGGAGAGGAGGAAGAGAGAGGAAGAGGAGAGAGGAGGAAGAGAGAGGAGGAAGAGTGAGGAAGAGGAGGGAGGAGGAGGAGAGAGGAGGAAGAGAGAGGAGGAAGAGAGAGGAGGAAGAGTGAGGAAAAGGAGAGAGGAGGAATTGGTGGAGGAAAAGAGAGGAGGAAGAGAGAGGAGGAAGAGAGAGGCGGAAGAGAGTGGAAGAGGAGAGTGGAGGAAGAGAGAGGAGGAAGAGAGAGGAGTAAGAGAGAGGAAAAATAGTAGGAAAAGAGAGGAGGAATAGATAGGAGGAGAGAGAGGAGGAAGAGAGAGAAAGAGGAGAGTGGAGGAAGAGAGAGGAGGAAGAGTGAGGGAGAGGAGATAGGAGGAAGAGAGAGGAGGAAAAGGGAGGCAAACAGAGAGGAAGAGGAGAGAGGAGGAAGAGAGAGGAGGAAGAGAGAGGAAAATGAGAGAGGAAAATGAGAGAGGAAGAAAGAGAGAGGAAAAGGAGAGAAGAGGAAGTGGTGGAGGAAAAGAGAGGAGGAAGAGATAGGAGGAAGAGAAAGGAGGAAGAGAACGGAAGATGAGAGAGAAGGAAGAGAGAGGAGGAAGAGAGAGGAGGAAGAGAGAGGAGGAAGAGAGAGGAAAATGAGAGAGGAGGAAGAGAGAGGAAAAGGAGAGAGGAGGAAGTGGTGGAGGAAAAGAGAGGAGGAAGAGAGAGGAGAAGAGAGAGGAGGAAGAGAGAGGAAGAAGAGAAAGGAAGAGGAGAGAGAAGGAGGATAGAGGAGGAAGAGAGAGGAGGAAGAGAGAGGCGGAAGAGAGAGGAAGAGGAGAGAGGAGGAAGTGGTGGAGGAAAAGAGAGGAGGAAGAGAGGAGGAAGAGAGAGGAGGAAGAGAGAGGCGGAAGAGAGAGGAAGAGGAGAGAGGAGGAAGAGAGAGGTGGAAAAGGGAGGAGGAAGAGAGAGGAAGAGGAGAGAGGAGGATGAGAGAGGAGGAAGTGTGAGGAAGAGGAGAGAGGATGAGCAGAGAGGAGGAAGAGAGAGGAGGAGGAGAGAAGAGGAAGAGTGAGGAGGAGGAGGAGAGAGGAAAAGGAGAGAGGAGGAGGAGAGAGGAGGAAGAGAGAGGAGGAAGAGAGAGGAAAAGGAGAGGGGAGGAGGAGAGAGGAGGAAGAGAGAGGAGGAATAGAGAGGAGGGAGAGGAGGAAGAGAGAGGAAGAGGAGAGAGGAGGAAGAGAGAGGCGGAAGAGAGTGGAAGAGGAGAGTGGAGGAAGAGAGAGGAGGAAGAGAGAGGAGTAAGAGAGAGGAAAAATAGTAGGAAAAGAGAGGAGGAATAGATAGGAGGAGAGAGAGGAGGAAGAGAGAGGAAGAGGAGAGTGGAGGAAGAGAGAGGAGGAAGAGTGAGGGAGAGGAGATAGGAGGAAGAGAGAGGAGGAAAAGGGAGGCGAACAGAGAGGAACAGGAGAGAGGAGGAAGAGAGAGGAGGAAGAGAAAGGAAGAGGAGAGAGAAGGAGGAGAGAGGAGGAAGAGAGAGGAGGAAGAGAGAGGAGGAAAAGAGAGTAAAATGAGAGAGGAAAATGAGAGAGGAAGAAAGAGAGAGGAAAAGGAGAGAAGAGGAAGTGGTGGAGGAAAAGAGAGGAGGAAGAGATAGGAGGAAGAGAAAGGAGGAAGAGAACGGAAGATGAGAGAGAAGGAAGAGAGAGGAGGAAGAGAGAGGAGGAAGAGAGAGGAGGAAGAGAGAGGAAAATGAGAGAGGAGGAAGAGAGAGGAAAAGGAGAGAGGAAGAAGTGGTGGAGGACAAGAGAGGAGGAAGAGAGAGGAGAAGAGAGAGGAGGAAGAGAGAGGAAGAAGAGAAAGGAAGAGGAGAGAGAAGGAGGATAGAGGAGGAAGAGAGAGGAGGAAGAGAGAGGCGGAAGAGAGAGGAAGAGGAGAGAGGAGGAAGTGGTGGAGGAAAAGAGAGGAGGAAGAGAGGAGGAAGAGAGAGGAGGAAGAGAGAGGCGGAAGAGAGAGGAAGAGGAGAGAGGAGGAAGAGAGAGGTGGAAAAGGGAGGAGGAAGAGAGAGGAAGAGGAGAGGGGAGGATGAGAGAGGAGGAAGTGTGAGGAAGAGGAGAGAGGATGAGCAGAGAGGAGGAAGAGAGAGGAGGAGGAGAGAAGAGGAAGAGTGAGGAGGAGGAGGAGAGAGGAAAAGGAGAGAGGAGGAGGAGAGAGGAGGAAGAGAGAGGAGGAAGAGAGAGGAAAAGGAGAGGGGAGGAGGAGAGAGGAGGAAGAGAGAGGAGGAGGAGAGAGGAGGAAGAGAGAGGAGGAAGAGAGAGGAAAAGGAGAGGGGAGGAGGAGAGAGGAGGAAGAGAGGGGAGGAATAGAGAGGAGGGAGAGGAGGAAGAGAGAGGAAGAGGAGAGAGGAGGAAGAGAGAGGAGGAAGAGTGAGGAAGAGGAGGGAGGAGGAGGAGAGAGGAGGAAGAGAGAGGAGGAAGAGAGAGGCGGAAGAGAGTGGAAGAGGAGAGTGGAGGAAGAGAGAGGAGGAAGAGAGAGGAGTAAGAGAGAGGAAAAATAGTAGGAAAAGAGAGGAGGAATAGATAGGAGGAGAGAGAGGAGGAAGAGAGAGGAAGAGGAGAGTGGAGGAAGAGAGAGGAGGAAGAGTGAGGGAGAGGAGATAGGAGGAAGAGAGAGGAGGAAAAGGTAGGCGAACAGAGAGGAAGAGGAGAGAGGAGGAAGAGAGAGGAGGAAGAGAGAGGAAAATGAGAGAGGAAAATGAGAGAGGAAGAAAGAGAGAGGAAAAGGAGAGAAGAGGAAGTGGTGGAGGAAAAGAGAGGAGGAAGAGATAGGAGGAAGAGAAAGGAGGAAGAGAACGGAAGATGAGAGAGAAGGAAGAGAGAGGAGGAAGAGAGAGGAGGAAGAGAGAGGAGGAAGAGAGAGGAAAATGAGAGAGGAGGAAGAGAGAGGAAAAGGAGAGAGGAGGAAGTGGTGGAGGAAAAGAGAGGAGGAAGAGAGAGGAGAAGAGAGAGGAGGAAGAGAGAGGAAGAAGAGAAAGGAAGAGGAAAGAGAAGGAGGATAGAGGAGGAAGAGAGAGGAGGAAGAGAGAGGCGGAAGAGAGAGGAAGAGGAGAGAGGAGGAAGTGGTGGAGGAAAAGAGAGGAGGAAGAGAGGAGGAAGAGAGAGGAGGAAGAGAGAGGCGGAAGAGAGAGGAAGAGGAGAGAGGAGGAAGAGAGAGGTGGAAAAGGGAGGAGGAAGAGAGAGGAAGAGGAGAGAGGAGGAAGAGAGAGGAGGAAGAGATAGGAAGAGGAGAGAGGATTAGGAGAGAGGAGGAAGAGAGAGGAAGAGGAGAGAGGAGGAAGAGAGAGGAGGAAGAAAAAGGAAAGGAGAGAGGATTAGAAGAGAGGAGGAAGAGAGAGGAGGAAGAGAAAGGAGGAAGAGAGAGAGGAAGAGAGAGGAGGAAGAGAGTGGAGGAAGTGAGAGGAAAAATACAGAGGAGGAAAAGAGAGGAGAGAGAGAGGAGGAAGAGAGAGGGGGAAGAGAGAGGAGGAAGAGAGAGGAAAATTAGAGAGCGGGAAGAGGGAGAAAAAGGTGAGAGGAGGAAGTGGTGGAGTAAAAGAGAGGAGGAAGAAACGAGGAAGTGAGAGGAGGAAGAGAGAGGCGGAAGAGAGAGGAGTAAGAGTGAGGAAAAATAGTAGGAAAAGTGAGGAGGAATAGAGGAGAGAGGGAGAGGAGGATGAAAGAGGAAGAGGAGAGTGGAGGAAGAGAGAGGAGGAAGAGAGAGGGAGAGGAGAGAGGAGGAAGAGAGAGGAGGAAAAGGGAGGAGGAACAGAGAGGAATAGGAGAGAGTAGGAAGAGAGAGGAGGAACAGAAAGGAAGAGGAGAGAGAAGGAGGAGAGAGGAGGAAGAGAGAGGAGGAAGAGAGAGGAGGAAGAGAGAGGAAAATGAGAGAGGAAAATGAGAGAGGAGGAAGAGAGAGGAAAAAGTGAGAGGAGGAAGTGGTGGAGGAAAAGAGAGGAGGAAGAGAGAGGAGGAAGAGAGAGGCGGAAGAGAGAGGAAGAGCAGAGTGGAGGAACAGAGAGGAGGAAGAGAGAGGAGTAAGAGAGAGGAAAAATAGTAGGAAAAGAGAGGAGGAATAGATAGGAGGAAGAGAGCGGAGGAAGAGAGAGGAAGAGGAGAGTGGAGGAAGAGAGAGGAGGAAGAGTGAGGGAGAGGAGATAGGAGGAAGAGAGAGGAGGAAAAGGGAGGAGGAACAGAGAGGAAGAGGAGAGAGGAGGAACAGAGAGGAGGAAGAGAAAGGAAGAGGAGAGAGAAGGAGGAGAGAGGAGGAAGAGAGAGGAGGAAGAGAGAGGAGGAAGAGAGAGGAGGAAGAGAGAGGAAAATGAGAGAGGAAGAAAGAGAGAGGAAAAGGAGAGAAGAGGAAGTGGTGGAGGAAAAGAGAGGAGGAAGAGATAGGAGGAAGAGAAAGGAGGAAGAGAACGGAAGATGAGAGAGAAGGGAGAGGAGGAAGAGAGAGGAGGAAGAGAGAGGAGGAAGAGAGAGGAAAATGAGAGAGGAGGAAGAGAGAGTAAAAGGAGAGAGGAGGAAGTGGTGGAGGAAAAGAGAGGAGGAAGAGAGAGGAGAAGAGAGAGGAGGAAGAGAGAGGAGGAAGAGAAAGGAAGAGTAGAGAGAAGGAGTATAGAGGAGGAAGAGAGAGGAGGAAGAGAGAGGAGGAAGAGAGAGGAAAATGAGAGAGGAGGAAGAGAGAGGAAAAGGAGAGAGGAGGAAGAGAGAGGAGGAAGACAGAGGAAAATGACAGAGGAGGAAGTGGTGCAGGAAAAGAGCGGAGGAAGAGAGAGGAGGAAGAGAGAGGCGGAAGAGAGAGGAAGAGGAGAGTGGAGGAACAGAGAGGAGGAAGAGAGAGGAGTAAGAGAGAGGAAAAATAGTAGGAAAAGAGAGGAGGAATAGAGAGGAGGAAGAGAGAGGAGGAAGAGAGAGGAAGAGGAGAGTGGAGGAAGAGAGAGGAAGAGAGAGGGAGAGGAGAGAGGAGGAAGAGAGAGGAGGAAAAGGGAGGAGGAACAGAGAGGAAGAGGAGAGAGTAGGAAGAGAGAGGAGGAAGAGAAAGGAAGAGGAGAGAGAAGGAGGAGAGAGGAGGAAGAGAGAGGAGGAAGAGAGAGGATGAAGAGAGAGGAGGAAGAGAGAGGAAAATGAGAGACGAGGAAGAGAGAGGAAAAGGAGAGAGGAGGAAGTGGTGGAGGAAAAGAGAGGAGGAAGTGGTGGAGGAAAAGAGAGGAGGAAGAGAGAGCAGGAAGAGAGAGGAGGAAGAGAGAGGAGGAAGAGAGAGGAAAATGAGACAGGAGGAAGAGAGAGGAAAAAGGAGAGAGGAGGAAGTGGTGGAGGAAAAGAGAGGAGGAAGAGAGGAGGAAGAGAGGAGGAAGAGAGAGGAGGAAGAGAGAGGCGGAAGAGAGAAGGAAGACAGAGGAATAGGAGAGAGGAGGAAGAGAGAGGAGGAAAAGGGAGGAGGAACAGAGAGGAAGAGGAGAGAGGACGAGGAGAGAGGAGGAAGAGAGAGGAGGAAGAGAGAGGAGGAAGAGAGAGGAAGAGGAGACTGGAGGAAGAGAGAGGAGGAAGAGAGAGGGAGAGGAGAGAGGAGGAAGAGAGAGGAGGAAGAGAAAGGAAGAGAAGAGAGAAGGAGGACAGAGGAGGAAGAGAGAGGAGGAAGAGAGAGGAAAAGAAGAGAAGAGGAGGAGAGAGGAGGAATAGAGAGGAAGAGGAGAGAGGAGGAGAGAGGAGGAAAAGAGAGGAGGAGGAGAGATGAGGAAGAGAGAGGAGGAAGAGAGAGAAAGAAGAGAAGAGGAGGAGGGAGGAGGAAGAGAGAGGAGGAAGAGAGAGGAAGAGGAGAAAGGAGGAACAGAGAGGAGGAAGTGTGAGGAAGAGGAGAGAGGATGAGCAGAGAGGAGGAAGAGAGAGGAGGAGGACAGAAGAGGAAGAGTGAGGAGGAGGAGGAGAGAGGAACAGGATAGAGGAGGAGGAGAGAGGAGGAAGAGAGAGGAGGAAGAGAGAGGAAAAGGAGAGGGGAGGAGGAGAGAGGAGGAAGAGAGAGGAGGAAGAGAGAGGAGGGAGAGGAGGAAGAGAGAGGAAGAGGAGAGAGGAGGAAGAGAGAGGAGGAAGAGTGAGGAAGAGGAGGGAGGAGGAGGAGAGAGGAGGAAGAGAGAGGAGGAAGAGAGAGGAGGAAGAGAGAGGAAAAGGAGAGAGGAGGAAGTGGTAGAGGAAAAGAGAGGAGGAAGAGAGAGGAGGAAGATAGACGCGGAAGAGAGAGGAAGAGGACAGTGGAGGAAGAGAGAGGAGGAAGAGAGAGAGGGAGTAGAGAGAGGAAAAATAGTAGGAAAAGAGAGGAGGAATAGATAGGAGGAAGAGAGAGGAGGAAGAGAGAGGAAGAGGAGAATGGAGGAAGAGAGAGGAGGAAGAGTGAGGGAGAGGAGAGAGGAGGAAGAGAGAGGAGGAAAAGGGAGGAGGAGCAGAGAGGAAGAGGAGAGAGGAGGAAGAGAGAGGAGGAAGAGAAAGGAAGAGGAGAGAGAAGGAGGAGAGAGGAGGAAGAGAGAGGAGGAAGAGAGAGGAGGAAGAGAGAGGAGGAAGAGAGAGGTAAATGAGAGAGGAGGAAGAGAGAGGAAAAGGAGAGAAGAGGAAGTGGTGGAGGAAAAGAGAGGAGGAAGAGAGAGGAGGAAGAGAGAGGAGGAAGAGAACGGAAGAGGAGAGAGAAGGAAGAGAGAGGAGGAAGAGAGAGGAAAATGAGAGAGGAGGAAGAGAGAGGAAAATGAGAGAGGAGGAAGAGAGAGGAAAAGGAGAGAGGAAGAAGTGGTGGAGGACAAGAGAGGAGGAAGAGAGAGGAGAAGAGAGAGGAGGAAGAGAGAGGAAGAAGAGAAAGGAAGAGGAGAGAGAAGGAGGATAGAGGAGGAAGAGAGAGGAGGAAGAGAGAGGCGGAAGAGAGAGGAAGAGGAGAGAGGAGGAAGTGGTGGAGGAAAAGAGAGGAGGAAGAGAGGAGGAAGAGAGAGGAGGAAGAGAGAGGCGGAAGAGAGAGGAAGAGGAGAGAGGAGGATGAGAGAGGAGGAAGTGTGAGGAAGAGGAGAGAGGATGAGCAGAGAGGAGGAAGAGAGAGGAGGAGGAGAGAAGAGGAAGAGTGAGGAGGAGGAGGAGAGAGGAAAAGGAGAGAGGAGGAGGAGAGAGGAGGAAGAGAGAGGAGGAAGAGAGAGGAAAAGGAGAGGGGAGGAGGAGAGAGGAGGAAGAGAGAGGAGGAGGAGAGAGGAGGAAGAGAGAGGAGGAAGAGAGAGGAAAAGGAGAGGGGAGGAGGAGAGAGGAGGAAGAGAGGGGAGGAATAGAGAGGAGGGAGAGGAGGAAGAGAGAGGAAGAGGAGAGAGGAGGAAGAGAGAGGAGGAAGAGTGAGGAAGAGGAGGGAGGAGGAGGAGAGAGGAGGAAGAGAGAGGAGGAAGAGAGAGGCGGAAGAGAGTGGAAGAGGAGAGTGGAGGAAGAGAGAGGAGGAAGAGAGAGGAGTAAGAGAGAGGAAAATAGTAGGAAAAGAGAGGAGGAATAGATAGGAGGAGAGAGAGGAGGAAGAGAGAGGAAGAGGAGAGTGGAGGAAGAGAGAGGAGGAAGAGTGAGGGAGAGGAGATAGGAGGAAGAGAGAGGAGGAAAAGGGAGGCGAACAGAGAGGAACAGGAGAGAGGAGGAAGAGAGAGGAGGAAGAGAGAGGAAAATGAGAGAGGAAAATGAGAGAGGAAGAAAGAGAGAGGAAAAGGAGAGAAGAGGAAGTGGTGGAGGAAAAGAGAGGAGGAAGAGATAGGAGGAAGAGAAAGGAGGAAGAGAACGGAAGATGAGAGAGAAGGAAGAGAGAGGAGGAAGAGAGAGGAGGAAGAGAGAGGAGGAAGAGAGAGGAAAATGAGAGAGGAGGAAGAGAGAGGAAAAGGAGAGAGGAGGAAGTGGTGGAGGAAAAGAGAGGAGGAAGAGAGAGGAGAAGAGAGAGGAGGAAGAGAGAGGAAGAAGAGAAAGGAAGAGGAAAGAGAAGGAGGATAGAGGAGGAAGAGAGAGGAGGAAGAGAGAGGCGGAAGAGAGAGGAAGAGGAGAGAGGAGGAAGTGGTGGAGGAAAAGAGAGGAGGAAGAGAGGAGGAAGAGAGAGGAGGAAGAGAGAGGCGGAAGAGAGAGGAAGAGGAGAGAGGAGGAAGAGAGAGGTGGAAAAGGGAGGAGGAAGAGAGAGGAAGAGGAGAGAGGAGGAAGAGAGAGGAGGAAGAGATAGGAAGAGGAGAGAGGATTAGGAGGGAGGAGGAAGAGAGAGGAAGAGGAGAGAGGAGGAAGAGAGAGGAGGAAGAAAAAGGAAAGGAGAGAGGATTAGAAGAGAGGAGGAAGAGAGAGGAGGAAGAGAAAGGAGGAAGAGAGAGAGGAAGAGAGAGGAGGAAGAGAGTGGAGGAAGTGAGAGGAAAAATACAGAGGAGGAAAAGAGAGGAGAGAGAGAGGAGGAAGAGAGAGGGGGAAGAGAGAGGAGGAAGAGAGAGGAAAATTAGAGAGCGGGAAGAGGGAGAAAAAGGTGAGAGGAGGAAGTGGTGGAGTAAAAGAGAGGAGGAAGAAACGAGGAAGTGAGAGGAGGAAGAGAGAGGCGGAAGAGAGAGGAGTAAGAGTGAGGAAAAATAGTAGGAAAAGTGAGGAGGAATAGAGGAGAGAGGGAGAGGAGGATGAAAGAGGAAGAGGAGAGTGGAGGAAGAGAGAGGAGGAAGAGAGAGGGAGAGGAGAGAGGAGGAAGAGAGAGGAGGAAAAGGGAGGAGGAACAGAGAGGAATAGGAGAGAGTAGGAAGAGAGAGGAGGAACAGAAAGGAAGAGGAGAGAGAAGGAGGAGAGAGGAGGAAGAGAGAGGAGGAAGAGAGAGGAGGAAGAGAGAGGAAAATGAGAGAGGAAAATGAGAGAGGAGGAAGAGAGAGGAAAAGGTGAGAGGAGGAAGTGGTGGAGGAAAAGAGAGGAGGAAGAGAGAGGAGGAAGAGAGAGGAGGAAGAGAGAGGAAAATGAGAGAGGAGGAAGATAGAGGAAAATGAGAGAGGAGGAAGAGAGAGGAAAAGGAGACAGGAGGAAGAGAGAGGAGGAAGAGAGAGGAAAAGGAGATAGGAGGAAGTGGTGGAGGAAAAGAGAGGAGGAAGAGAGAGGAGGAAGAGAGAGGCGGAAGAGAGAGGAAGAGGAGAGAGGAGGAAGAGAGAGGAGGAAGAGAGAGGAAGATGAGAGTGGAGGAAGAGAGAGGAGGAAGAGAGAGGAGGAAGAGAGAGGAGGAAGAGAGAGGAAAATGAGAGAGGAGGAAGAGAGTGGAAAAGGGGAGAGGAGGAAGTGGTGGAGGAAAAGAAAGGAGGAAGAGAGAGGAGGAAGAGAGAGGAAGAGGAGAGAGGATTAGGAGATAGGAGGAAGAGAGAGGAGGAAGATAGAGGAAGAGGAGAGATGAGGAGGAGAGAGGTTGAAGAGAGAGGAAGAGGAGAGAGGAGGAAGAGAGAGCAGGAAGAGAGAGGAAAAGTAGAGAGGAGGAAAAGAGAGGAGAAAGAGAGAGGAGGAAGAGAGAGGAGGAAGAGATAGGAGGAAGAGAGAGGAGGAAGAGAGAGGAAAAGGAGAGAGGAGGAAGTGGTGGAGGAAAAGAGAGGAGGAAGAGAGAGGAGGAAGAGAGAGGAGGAAGAGAGAGGAGGAAGAGAGAGGAAAAGGAGAGAGGAGGAAGCGGTGGAGGAAAAGAGAGGAGGAAGAGAGGAGGACAAGAGGAGGAAGAGAGAGGAGGAAGAGAGAGGCAGAAGAGAGGGGAAGAGGAGAGTGGAGGAAGACAGAGGAGTAAGAGAGAGGAGGAAGAGAGAGGAGGAAGAGAGAGGAGGAAGAGAACGGAAGAGGAGAGAGAAGGAGGAGAGAGGAGCAGGAGAGAGGAGGAAGAGAGAGGAGGAAGAGAGAGGAAAATGAGAGAGGAGGAAGAGAGAGGAAAAGGAGACAGGAGGAAGAGAGAGGAGGAAGAGAGAGGAAAAGGAGATAGGAGGAAGTGGTGGAGGAAAAGAGAGGAGGAAGAGAGAGGAGGAAGAGAGAGGCGGAAGAGAGCGGAAGAGGAGAGTGGAGGAAGAGAGAGGAGGAAGAGAGAGGGAGAGGAGAGAGAAGGTGGAGAGAGGAGGAAGAGAGAGGAGGAAGAGAGAGGAGGAAGAGAGAGGAAAATGAGAGAGGAGGAAGAGAGTGGAAAAGGGGAGAGGAGGAAGTGGTGGAGGAAAAGAAAGGAGGAAGAGAGAGGAGGAAGAGAGAGGAAGAGGAGAGAGGATTAGGAGATAGGAGGAAGAGAGAGGAGGAAGATAGAGGAAGAGGAGAGATGAGGAGGAGAGAGGAGGAAGAGAGAGGAAGAGGAGAGAGGAGGAAGAGAGAGCAGGAAGAGAGAGGAAAAGTAGAGAGGAGGAAAAGAGAGGAGAAAGAGAGAGGAGGAAGAGAGAGGAGGAAGAGATAGGAGGAAGAGAGAGGAGGAAGAGAGAGGAAAAGGAGAGAGGTGGAAGCGGTGGAGGAAAAGAGAGGAGGAAGAGAGGAGGACAAGAGGAGGAAGAGAGAGGAGGAAGAGAGAGGCAGAAGAGAGAGGAAGAGGAGAGTGGAGGAAGACAGAGGAGGAAGAGTGAGGAGGAAGAGAGAGGAAAAGGAGAGAGAAGGAAAAGAGGGGAGAAAGAGAGAGGAGGAAGAGAGAGGAGGAAGAGAGAGGAGGAAGAGAGAGGCGGAAGAGAGAAGGAAGAGAGAGAAGAGGAGAGAGGAGGAAGAGAGAGAAGGAAAAGGGAGGATGAACAGAGTGGAAGAGGAGAGAGAAGGAAGAGATAGGAGGAAGAGAGAGGAAGAAGAGAGAGGACGAGGAGAGAGGATGAGGAGAGAGGAGGAAGAGAGAGGAGGAAGAGAGAGGAGGAAGAGAGAGAAGGAAGAGAGAGGAGGAAGAGAGAGGAAGAGGAGAGAGGAGGAGGAGAGAGGAGGAAGAGAGAGGAAGAGGAGAGAGGAGGAAGAGAGAGGAGGAAGAGAGAGGAAAAGTAGAGAGGAGGAAAAGAGAGGAGAAAGAGAGAGGTGTAAGAGAGAGGAGGAAGAGATAGGAAAATGAGAGATGAGGAAGAGAGAGGAGGAAGAGAGTGGAAAAGGAGAGAGGAGGAAGTGGTGGAGGAAAAGAGAGGAGGAAGAGAGAGGAGGAAGAGAGAGGAGGAAGAGAGAGGAAAAATAGTAGGAAAAGAGAGGAGGAATAGAGAGGAGGAAGAGAGAGGAGGAAGAGAGTGGAAGAGGAGAGTGGAGGAAGAGAGAGGAGGAAGAGAGAGGGAGAGGAGAGAGGAGGAAGAAAGAGGAGGAAAGAGGAGGAGGAACAGAGAGGAAGAGGAGAGAGGAGGAAGAGGTAGGAGGAAGAGAGAGGAAGAGGAGAGAGGACGAGGAGAGAGGAGGAAGAGAAAGGAGGAAGAGAGAGGAATAGGAGAGAGGATTAGGAGAGAGGAGGAAGAGAGAGGAAGAGGAGAGAGTTGGAAGAGATAGGAGGAAGAGAGAGGAAAAGTAGAGAGGAGGAAAAGAGAGGAGAAAGAGAGAGGAGGAAGAGAGAGGAGGAAGAGAGAGGCGGAAGAGAGAGGAAGAGGAGAGTGGAGGAAGAGAGAGGAGGAAGAGAGAGGGAGAGGAGAGAGGAGGAAGAGAGAGGAGGAAAAGGGAGGAGGAACAGAGAGGAAGAGGAGAGAGGAGGAAGAGAGAGGAGGAAGAGAAAGGAAGAGGAGAGAGAAGGAGGATAGAGGAGGAAGAGAGAGGAGGAAGAGAGAGGAGGAAGAGAGAGGAGGAAGAGAGAGGAAAATGAGAGCGGAGGAAGAGAGAGGAAAAGGAGAGAGGAGGAAGAGAGAGGAGGAAGAGAGAGGAGGAAGAGAGAGGCGGAAGAGAGCGGAAGAGGAGAGTGGAGGAAGAGAGAGGAGGAAGAGAGAGTCGGAAGAGAGAGGAAGAGCAGATTGGAGGAACAGAGAGGAGGAAGAGAGAGGAGTAAGAGAGAGGAAACATAGTAGGAAAAGAGAGGAGGAATAGAGAGGAGGAAGAGAGAGGAGGAAGAGGGAGGAAGAGGAGAGTGGAGGAAGAGAGAGGAGGAAGAGAGAGTGAGAGGAGAGAGGAGGAAAAGGGAGGAGGAACAGAGTGGAAGAAGAGAGAGGAGGAAGAGAGAGGAGGAAGAGAAAGGAAGAGGAGAGAGAAGGAGGAGAGAGGAGGAAGAGAGAGGAGGAAGAGAGAGGAGAAGAGAGAGGAGGAAGAGAGAGCAGGAAGAGAGAGGAGGAAGAGAGAGGAGGAAGAGAGAGGAAAATGAGACAGGAGGAAGAGAGAGGAAAAGGAGACAGGAGGAAGTGGTGGAGGAAAAGAGAGGAGGAAGAGAGGAGGAAGAGAGGAGGAAGAGAGAGGCGGAAGAGAGAGGCGGAAGAGAGAAGGAAGACAGAGGAAGAGGAGAGAGGACGAAGAGAGAGGAGGAAAAGGGAGGAGAAACAGAGAGGAAGAGGAGAGAGAAGAAGAGATAGGAGGAAGAGAGAGGAAGAGGACAGAGGACGAGGAGAGAGGAGGAAGAGAGAGGAGGAAGAGAGAGGAGGAAGAGAGAGGAAGAGGAGACTGGAGGAAGAGACATGAGGAAGAGAGAGGGAGAGGAGAGAGGAGGAAGAGAGAGGAGGAAGAGAAAGGAAGAGGAGAGAGAAGGAGGACAGAGGAGGAAGAGAGAGGAGGAAGAGAGAGGAAAAGAAGAGAAGAGGAGGAGAGAGGAGGAATAGAGAGGAAGAGGAGAGAGGAGGATAGAGGTGGAAAAGAGAGGAGGAGGAGAGATGAGGAAGAGAGAGGAGGAAGAGAGAGGAAGAGGAGAAAGGAGGATGAGAGAGGAGGAAGTGTTAGGAAGAGGAGAGAGGATGAGTAGAGAGGAGGAAGAGAGAGGAGGAGGACAGAAGAGGAAGAGTGAGGAGGAGGAGAGAGAGGAAAAGGAGAAAGGAGGAGGAGAGAGGAGGAAGAGAGAGGAGGAAGAGAGAGGAAAAGGAGAGGGGAGGAGGAGAGAGGAGGAAGAGAGAGGAGGAAGAGAGAGGAGGGAGTGGAGGAAGAGAGAGGAAGAGGAGAGAGGAGGGAAGAGAGAGGAGGAAGAGTGAGGAAGAGGAGGGAGGAGGAGGAGAGAGGAGGAAGAGAGAGGAGGAAGACAGAGGAAGAATAGAGAGGAAAAGGAGAGAGGAGGAAGTGGTGGAGGAAAAAGAGAGGAGGAAGAGAGAGGAGGAAGAGAGAGGCGGAAGAGAGAGGAAGAGGAGAGTGGAGGAAGAGAGAGGAGGAAGAGAGAGGAGTAAGAGAGAGGAAAAATAGTAGAAAAAAGAGAGGAGGAATAGATAGGAGGAAGAGAGAGAAGGAAGAGAGAGGAAGAGGAGAGTGGAGGAAGAGAGAGGAGGAAGAGTGAGGAGAGGAGAGAGGAGGAAGAGAGAGGAGGAAAAGGGAGGAGGAACAGAGAGGAAGAGGAGAGAGGAGGAAGAGAGAGGAGGAAGAGATTGGCGGAAGAGAGAAGTAAGACAGAGGAAGAGGAGAGAGGAGGAAGAGAGAGGAGGGAAAAGCGAGGAGGAACAGAGAGGAAGAGGAGAGAGAAGAAGAGATAGGAGGAAGAGAGAGGAAGAGGAGAGAGGACGAGGAGAGAGGAGGAAGAGAGAGGAGGAAGAGAGAGGAGGAAGAGAGAGGAAGAGGAGAGAGTTGGAAGAGATAGGAGGAAGAGAGAGGAAAAGTAGAGAGGAGGAAAAGAGAGGAGAAATAGAGAGGAGGAAGAGAGAGGAGGAAGAGAGAGGCAGAAGAGAGAGGAAGAGGAGAGTGGAGGAAGAGAGAGGAGGAAGAGAGAGGGAGAGGAGAGAGGAGGAAGAGAGAGGAGGAAAAGGGAGGAGGAACAGAGAGGAAGAGGAGAGAGGAGGAAGAGAGAGGAGGAAGAGAAAGGAAGAGGAGAGAGAAGGAGGAGAGAGGAGGAAGAGAGAGGAGGATGAGAGAGAGGAAGAGAGAGGAGGAAGAGAGAGGAAAATGACAGAGGAGGAAGAGAGAGGTAAAGGAGAGAGGAGGAAGCGGTGGAAGAAAAGAGAGGAGAAGAGTGGAGGAAGAGAGGAGGAAGAGAGAGGCGGAAGAGAGAGGCGGAAGTGAGAAGAAAGACAGAGGAAGAGGAGAGGAGAAGAGAGAGGAGGAAAAGGGAGGAGGAACAGACAGGAAGAGGAGAGAGAAGGAAGAGATAGGAGGAAGAGAGAGGAAGAGGAGAAAGGAGGATGAGAGAGGAGGAAGTGTGAGGAAGAGGAGAGAGGATGAGCAGAGAGGAGGAAGAGAGAGGAGGAGGAGAGAGGAGGAAAGAAAGGAGGAAGAGAGAGGAGGAAGACAGAAGAGGAAGAGGTGAGGAGGAGGAGGAGAGAGGAAAAGGAGAGAGGAGAAGGAGAGAGGAGGAAGAGAGAGGAGGAAGAGAGAGGAGGGAGAGAGGAAGAGAGAGGAAGAGGAGAGAGGAGCAAGAGAGAGGAGGAAGAGTGAGGAAGAGGAGGGAGGAGGAGGAGAGAGGAGGAAGAGAGAGGAGGAAGAGAGAGGAGGAAGAGAGAGGAAAAGGAGAGAGGAGGAAGTGGTGGAGGAAAAGAGAGGAGGAAGAGAGAGGAGGAAGAGAGTCGAAGAGAGAGGAAGAGGAGATTGGAGGAAGAGAGAGGAGGAAGAGAGAGGAGTAAGAGAGAGGAAAAATAGTAGGAAAAGAGAGGAGGAATAGATAGGAGGAAGAGAGAGGAGGAAGAGAGAGGAAGAGGAGAGTGCAGGAAGAGAGAGGAGGAAGAGAGAGGGAGAGGACAGAGGAGGAAGAGAGAGGAGGAAAAGGGAGGAGGAACAGAGAGGAAGAGGAGAGAGCAGGAAGAGAGAGGAGGAAGAGAAAGGAAGAGGAGTGAGAAGGAGGAGAGAGGAGGAAGAGAGAGGAGAAGAGAGAGGAGGAAGAGACAGGAGGAAGAGAGAGGAAAATGAGAGAGGAGGAAAAGAGAGGTAAAGGAGAGAAGAGGAAGTGGTGGAGGAAAAGAGAGGAGGAAGAGAGAGGAGGAAGAGACAGGAGGAAGAGAGAGGAGGAAGAGAACGGAAGAGGAGAGAGAAGGAGGAGAGAGGAGGAAGAGAGAGGAGGAAGAGAGAGAGGAAGAGAGAGGAAAATGAGAGAGGAGGAAGAGAGAGGAAAATGAGAGAGGAGGAAGAGAGAGGAAAAGGAGACAGGAGGAAGAGAGAGGAGGAAGAGAGAGGCGGAAGAGAGAGGAAGAGGAGAGTGGAGAAGAGAGAGGAGGAAGAGAGAGCAGTAAGAGAGAGGAAAAATAGTAGGAAAAGAGAGGAGGAATAGAGAGGAGGAAGAACGAGGAGGAAGTGAGAGGAAGAGGAGATTGGAGGAAGAGAGAGGAGGAAGAGAGAGGAGTTAGAGAGGAGGAAGAGAGAGGAGGAAGAGAGAGGCGGAAGAGAGAAGGAAGAGAGAGGAAGAGGAGAGAGGAGGAAGAGATAGGAGGAAAAAGGGAGGAGGAATAGAGAGGAAGAGGAGAGAGATGGAAGAGATAGGAGGAAGAGAGAGAAAGAGGAGAGAGGACGAGGAGAGAGGAGGAAGAGAGAGGAGGAAGAGAGAGGAGGAAGAGAGAGGAAGAGGAGACTGGAGGAAGAGAGAGGAGGAAGAGATAGGGAGAGGGGAGAGGAGGAAGAGAGAGGAGGAAGAGAAATGAAGAGGAGAGAGAAGGAGGAGAGAGGAGGAAGAGAGAGGAGGAAGAGAGAGGAGGAAGAGAGAGGAAGATGAGAGAGGAGGAGGAGAGAGGAGGAAGAGAGAGGAAGACGAGAGAGGAGGTGGAGAGAGCAGGAAGAAAGAGGAAGAGGAGAGAGGCGGAAGAGAGGGGAGGAAGAGAGAGGAAAAGTAGAGAGGAGGAAAAGAGAGGAGAAAGAGAGAGGAGTAAGAGAGAGGAGGAAGAGAGATGAAAAGGAGAGAGGCGGAAGTCGTGGAGGAAAAGAGAGGAGGAAGAGAGGAGGAAGAGACGAGGAAGATAGAGGACGAAGAGAGAGGTGGAAGAGAGAGGAAGAGGAGAGAGGATTAGGAGTGAGGAGGAAGAGAGAGGAAAACGAGAGAGGAGGAATAGAGAGGAGGAATGGAAAGGAGGAAGAGAGAGGAGGAGGAGATAGGAGGAAGAGAGAGGAGGAAGATAGAGGAAGAGGAGAAAGGAGGAGGAGAGAGTAGAAAGAGAGAGGAGGAAGAGAGAGAAGGAAGAGAGAGGAAAAGTAGAGAGGAGGAAAAGAGAGGAGAAAGAGAGATGAGGAAGAGAGAGGAAGAGGAGAGAGGAGGAAGAGAGAGGAGGAAGAGAGAGGAAGAGGAGAGAGGAGGAGGAGAGAGGAGGAATAGAGAGGAAGAGGAGAGAGGAGGAGGGAGAGAGAAGGAAGAGAGAGGAAGAGGAGAGAGGAGGAAGGGAGAGGAGGAAAAGGGAGGAGGAACAGAGAGGAAGAGGAGAGAGAAGGAAGAGATAGGAGGAAGAGAGAGGAAGAGGAGAGAGGACGAGGAGAGAGGAGGAAGAGATAGGAGGAAGAGAGAGGAGGAAGAGAGAGAAGGAAGAGAGAGGAAGATGAGAGAGGAGGAAGGGAGAGGAGGAAAAGGGAGGAGGAAGAGAGAGGAAGAGGGAGAGGGAGAAGAGAGAGGAGTAAGTGAGAGGTAGAGGAGAGTGTATTAGGAGAGAGGAGGAAGAGAGAGGAAGAGGAGAGAGGAGGAAGAGAGAGGACAAAGAGAGAGGAAGAGGAGAGAGGAGGAGGAGAGAGGAGGAAGAGAGAGGAGGAAGACAGAGGAGGAAGAGAGAGGAGGAAGAGAGAGGAAGAGGAGAGAGGAAGAGGAGAGAGGAGGAAGAGAGAGGAGGAAAAGAGAGGAGGAAGTGCGAGGAAGAGGAGAGAGGAGGAAGAGAGAGGAGGAAGAGAGAGGAAAGTAGAGAGGAGGAAAAGAGAGGAGAAAGAGAGAGGAAGAGGAGAGAGGAGGAAGAGAGAGGAGGAAGAGAGAGGAAGAGGAGAGAGGATTAGGAGGGAGGAGGAAGAGAGAAGAAGAGGAGAGAGAGGAAGAGAGAGGAGGAAGAGAGAGGAGGAAGAGAGAGGAAGAGGAGAGAGGAGGAGGAGAGAGGAGGAGGAGAGAGGAGGGAGAGAGAGGAAGAGGAGAGAGGAGTAGGAGAGAGGAGGAAGAGAGAGGAAGAGGAGAGAGAGGAAGAGAGAGGAAAAGTAGAGAGGAGGAAAAGAGAGGAGAAAGAGAGAGTTGTAAGAGAGAGGAGGAAGAGATAGGAAAATGAGAGAGGAGGAAGAGAGAGGAGGAAGAGAGTGGAAAAGGAGAGAGGAGGAAGTGGTGGAGGAAAAGAGAGGAGGAAGAGAGAGGAGGAAGAGAGAGAAGGAAGAGAGAGGAAGATGAGAGAGGAGGAAGAGAGAGGAGGAAAAGGGAGGAGGAAGAGAGAGGAAGAGGAGAGAGGAGGAAGAGAGAGGAGGAAGTGAGAGAGAGAGGAGAGAGGAGGAGGAGAGAGGAGGAAGAGAGAGGAGGAAGAGAGAGGAGAAGAGAGAGGAAGAGGAGAGAGGAAGAGGAGAGAGGAGGAAGAGAGAGGAGGAAGAGAGAGGAAAAGTAGAGAGGAGGAAAAGAAGAGGAGAAAGAGAGAGGAAGAGGAGAGAGGAGGAAGAGAGAGGAGGAAGAGAGAGGAAGAGGAGAGAGGATTAGGAGGAGGAGGAGAGAGAGGAAGAGGAGAGAGGAGGAAGAGAGAGGAGAAGAGAGAGGGAGAGGAGAGAGGAGGAAGAGAGAGGTGGAAAAGGGAGGAGGAAGAGAGAGGAAGAGGAGAGAGGAGGAGGAGAGAGGTGGAAAAGAGAGGAGGAAGAGAGAGGAGGAAGAGAAAGAAGGAAGAGAGAGGAGGAAGAGAGAGGAGGAAGAGAGAGGAGGAAGGAGAGGAAAAGGAGAGAGGAGGAAGTGGTGGAGGAAAAGAGAGGAGGAAGGGAGAGGAGGAAGAGAGAGGCGGAAGAGAGAGGAAGAGGAGATTGGAGGAAGAGAGAGGAGGAGAGAGAGGAGGAAAAGGGAGGAGGAACAGAGAGGAAGAGGAGAGAGGAGGAAGAGAGAGGAGGAAGAGAAAGGAAGAGGAGAGTGGAGGAAGAGAGAGGAGGAAGAGAGAGGAGGAAAAGGGAGGAGGAACAGAGAGGAAGAGGAGAGAGGAGGAAGAGAGAGGAGGAAGAGAAAGGAAGAGGAGAGTGGAGGAGAGAGAGGAGAAGAGAGAGGAGGACACAAGGGAGGAGGAACAGAGAGGAAGAGGAGAGAGGAGGAAGAGAGAGGAGGAAGAGAGAGGAAAATGAGAGCGGAGGAAGAGAGAGGAAAAGGAGAGAGGAGGAAGAGAGAGGAGGAAGACAGAGGAAAAGGACAGAGGAGGAAGTGGTGGAGGAAAAGAGCGGAGGAAGAGAGAGGAGGAAGAGAGAGGCGGAAGAGAGAGGAAGAGCAGAGTGGAGGACCAGAGAGGAGGAAGAGAGAGGAGTAAGAGAGAGGAAAAATAGTAGGAAAAGAGAGGAGGAATAGAGAGGAGGAAGAGAGAGGAGGAAGAGAGAGGAAGAGGAGAGTGGAGGAGGAAGAGAGAGGAGGAAGAGAGAGTGAGAGGAGAGAGGAGGAAGAGAGAGGAGGAAAAGGAGGAGGAAACAGAGTGGAAGAGAAGAGAGGAGGAAGAGAGAGGAGAAGAGAAAGGAAGAGGAGAGAGAAGGAGGAGAGAGGAGGAAGAGAGAGGAGGAAGAGAGAGGATGAAGAGAGAGGAGGAAGAGAGAGGAAAATGAGAGAGGAGGAAGAGAGAGGAAAAGGAGAGGAGGAAGCGGTGGAGGAAAAGAGAGGAGGAAGAGAGAGGAGAAGAGAAAGGAGGAAGAGAGAGCAGGAAGAGAGCGGAGGAAGAGAGAGGAGGAAGAGAGAGGAAAATGAGACAGGAGGAAGAGAGAGGAAAAGGAGACAGGAGGAAGTGGTGGAGGAAAAGAGAGGAGGAAGAGAGGAGGAAGAGAGGAGGAAGAGAGAGGCGGAAGAGAGAGGCGGAAGAGAGAAGGAAGACAGAGGAAGAGGAGAGTGGAGGAAGAGAGAGGAGGTAGAGTGAGGGAGAGGAGAGAGGAGGAAAAGGGAGGAGGAGCAGAGAGGAAGAGGAGAGAGGAGGAAGAGAGAGGAGGAAGAGAAAGGAAGAGGAGAGAGAAGGAGGAGAGAGGAGGAAGAGAGAGGAGGAAGAGAGAGGAGGAAGAGAGAGGAGGAAGAGAGAGGAAAATGAGAGAGGAAGAAAGAGAGAGGAAAAGGAGAGAAGAGGAAGTGGTGGAGGAAAAGAGAGGAGGTAGAGAGAGGAGGAAGAGAACGGAAGAGGAGAGAGAAGGAAGAGAGAGGAGGAAGAGAGAGGAGGAAGAGAGAGGAAAATGAGAGAGGAGGAAGAGAGAGGAAAAGGAGAGAGGAGGAAGTGGTGGAGGAAAAGAGAGGAGGAAGAGAGAGGAGAAGAGAGAGGAGCAAGAGAGAGGAGGAAGAGAAAGGAAGAGGAGAGAGAAGGAGGATAGAGGAGGAAGAGAGAGGAGGAAGAGAGAGGAGGAAGAGAGAGGAGGAAGGGAGAGGAAAAGGAGAGAGGAGGAAGTGGTGGAGGAAAAGAGAGGAGGAAGGGAGAGGAGGAAGAGAGAGGCGGAAGAGAGAGGAAGAGGAGATTGGAGGAAGAGAGAGGAGGAAGAGAGAGGAGGAAAAGGGAGGAGGAACAGAGAGGAAGAGGAGAGAGGAGGAAGAGAGAGGAGGAAGAGAAAGGAAGAGGAGAGTGGAGGAAGAGAGAGGAGGAAGAGAGAGGAGGAAAAGGGAGGAGGAACAGAGAGGAAGAGGAGAGAGGAGGAAGAGAGAGGAGGAAGAGAGAGGAAAATGAGAGCGGAGGAAGAGAGAGGAAAAGGAGAGAGGAGGAAGAGAGAGGAGGAAGACAGAGGAAAAGGACAGAGGAGGAAGTGGTGGAGGAAAAGAGCGGAGGAAGAGAGAGGAGGAAGAGAGAGGCGGAAGAGAGAGGAAGAGCAGAGTGGAGGAACAGAGAGGAGGAAGAGAGAGGAGTAAGAGAGAGGAAAAATAGTAGGAAAAGAGAGGAGGAATAGAGAGGAGGAAGAGAGAGGAGGAAGAGAGAGGAAGAGGAGAGTGGAGGAAGAGAGAGGAGGAAGAGAGAGTGAGAGGAGAGAGGAGGAAGAGAGAGGAGGAAAAGGGAGGAGGAACAGAGTGAAAGAGAAGAGAGGAGGAAGAGAGAGGAGGAAGAGAAAGGAAGAGGAGAGAGAAGGAGGAGAGAGGAGGAAGAGAGAGGAGGAAGAGAGAGGATGAAGAGAGAGGAGGAAGAGAGAGGAAAATGAGAGAGGAGGAAGAGAGAGGAAAAGGAGAGAGGAGGAAGCGGTGGAGGAAAAGAGAGGAGGAAGAGAGAGGAGAAGAGAAAGGAGGAAGAGAGAGCAGGAAGAGAGCGGAGGAAGAGAGAGGAGGAAGAGAGAGGAAAATGAGACAGGAGGAAGAGAGAGGAAAAGGAGACAGGAGGAAGTGGTGGAGGAAACGAGAGGAGGAAGAGAGGAGGAAGAGAGGAGGAAGAGAGAGGCGGAAGAGAGAGGCGGAAGAGAGAAGGAAGACAGAGGAAGAGGAGAGTGGAAGAAGAGAGAGGAGGTAGAGTGAGGGAGAGGAGAGAGGAGGAAAAGGGAGGAGGAGCAGAGAGGAAGAGGAGAGAGGAGGAAGAGAGAGGAGGAAGAGAAAGGAAGAGGAGAGAGAAGGAGGAGAGAGGAGGAAGAGAGAGGAGGAAGAGAGAGGAGGAAGAGAGAGGAGGAAGAGAGAGGAAAATGAGAGAGGAAGAAAGAGAGAGGAAAAGGAGAGAAGAGGAAGTGGTGGAGGAAAAGAGAGGAGGTAGAGAGAGGAGGAAGAGAACGGAAGAGGAGAGAGAAGGAAGAGAGAGGAGGAAGAGAGAGGAGGAAGAGAGAGGAAAATGAGAGAGGAGGAAGAGAGAGGAAAAGGAGAGAGGAGGAAGTGGTGGAGGAAAAGAGAGGAGGAAGAGAGAGGAGAAGAGAGAGGAGCAAGAGAGAGGAGGAAGAGAAAGGAAGAGGAGAGAGAAGGAGGATAGAGGAGGAAGAGAGAGGAGGAAGAGAGAGGAGGACGAGAGAGGAAAATGAGAGAGGAGGAAAGAGAGAGGAAAAGGAGAGAGGAGGAAGAGAGAGGAGGAAGACAGAGGAAAAGGACAGAGGAGGAAGTGGTGGAGGAAAAGAGCGGAGGAAGAGGGAGGAGGAAGAGAGAGGAAGAGGAGAGTGGTGGAAGAGAGAGGAGGAAGAGAGAGGAAGAGGAGAGAGAAGGAGGACAGCGGAGGAAGAGAGAGGAGGAAGAGAGAGGAAAAGAAGAGAAGAGGAGGAGAGAGGAGGAATAGAGAGGAAGAGGAGAGAGGAGGAGAGAGGAGGAAAAGAGAGGAGGAGGAGAGATGAGGAAGAGAGAGGAGGAAGAGAAAGAAAGAAGAGAAGAGGAGGAGGGAGGAGGAAGAGAGAGGAGGAAGAGAGAGGAAGAGGAGAAAGGAGGATGAGAGAGGAGGAAGTGTGAGGAAGAGGAGAGAGGATGAGCAGAGAGGAGGAAGAGAGAGGAGGAGGAGAGAAGAGGAAGAGTGAGGAGGAGGAGGAGAGAGGAAAAGTAGAGAGGAGGAGGAGAGAGGAGGAAGAGAGAGGAGGAAGAGAGAGGAAAAGGAGAGGGGAGGAGGAGAGAGGAGGAAGAGAGAGGAGGAGGAGAGAGGAGGAAGAGAGAGGAGGAAGAGAGAGGAAAAGGAGAGGGGAGGAGGAGAGAGGAGGAAGAGAGGGGAGGAAGAGAGAGGAGGGAGAGGAGGAAGAGAGAGGAAGAGGAGAGAGGAGGAAGAGAGAGGAGGAAGAGTGAGGAAGAGGAGGGAGGAGGAGGAGAGAGGAGGAAGTGGTGGAGGAAAAGAGAGGAGGAAAAGAGAGGAGGAAGAGAGAGGCGGAAGAGAGAGGAAGAGGAGAGTGGAGGAAGAGAGAGGAGGAAGAGAGAGGAGTAAGAGGGAGGAAAAATAGTAGGAAAAGAGAGGAGGAATACATAGGAGGAAGAGAGAGGAGGAAGAGAGAGGAAGAGGAGAGTGGAGGAAGAGAGAGGAGGAAGAGTGAGGGAGAGGAGAGAGGAGGAAGAGAGAGGAGGAAGAGAAAGGAAGAGGAGAGAGAAGGAGTAGAGAGGAGGAAGAGAGAGGAGGAAGAGAGAGGAGGAAGAGAGAGGAGGAAGAGAAAGGAAGAGGAGAGAGAAGGAGGAGAGAGGAGGAAGAGAGAGGAGGAAGAGAGAGGAGGAAGAGAGATGAAAATGAGAGAGGAGGAAGAGAGAGGAAAAGGGGAGAGGAGGAAGTGGTGGAGGAAAAGAGAGGAGGAAGAGAGAGGAGGAAGAGAGAGGAGGAAGAGAGAGGAAGAGGAGAGAGTATTAGGAGATAGGAGGAAGATAGAGGAAGAGGAGAGATGAGCAGGAGAGAGGAGGAAGAGAGAGGAAGAGGAGAGAGGAGGAAGAGAGAGCAGGAAGAGAGAGGAAATGTAGAGAGGAGGAAAAGAGAGGAGAAAGAGAGAGGAGGAAGAGAGAGGAGGAAGAGATAGGAGGAAGAGAGAGGAGGAAGAGAGAGGAAAAGGAGAGAGGAGGAAGTGGTGGAGGAAAAGAGAGGAGGAAGAGAGAGGAGGAAGAGAGAGGAGGAAGAGAGAGGAGGAAGAGAGAGGAAAAGGAGGAGAGGAGGAAGTGGTGGAGGAAAATAGAGGAGGAAGAGAGGAGTACGAGAAGAGGAAGAGAGAGGAGGAAGAGAGAGGCGGAAGAGAGAGGAAGAGGAGAGTGGAGGAAGAGAGAGGAGGAAGAGAGAGGAGGAAGAGAGAGGAAGAGGAGAGTGGAGGAAGAGAGAGGAGGAAGAGAGAGGGAGAGGAGAGAGAAGGAACAGAGAGGAGGAAGAGAGAGGAGGAAAGAGAGGAGGAAGAGAGAGAAGGAAGAGAGAGAAAGAGGAGAGAGGAGGAAGAGAGAGAAGGAAAATGGAGGAGGAACAGAGAGGAGGAGGAGGAGAGAGGAGGAAGAGAGGAAGAGGAGAGAGGAGGAAGAGAGAGGAGGAAGAGAGAGGAAAAGTAGAGAGGAGGAAAAGAGAGGAGAAAGAGAGAGGAGGAAGAGAGAGGAGGAAGAGAAAGGAGGAAGAGAGAGGAGGAAGAGAGAGTAAAATAGGAGAGGAGGAAGAGAGATGAAAAGCAGAGAGGAGGAAGTCGTTGAGGAAAAGAGAGGAGGAAGAGAGGAGGAAGAGACGAGGAAGATAGAGGAGGAAGAGAGAGGTGGAAGAGAGAGGAGGAAGAGAGAGGAGGAAGAGAGAGTAAATAGGAGAGGAGGAAGAGAGATGAAAAGCAGAGAGGAGGAAGTCGTTGAGGAAAAGAGAGGAGGAAGAGAGGAGGAAGAGACGAGGAAGATAGAGGAGGAAGAGAGAGGTGGAAGAGAGAGGAAGAGGAGAGAGTATTAGGAGGGAGGAGGAAGAGAGAGGAAAACGAGAGAGGAGGAATAGAGAGGAGGAATAGAAAGGAGGAAGAGAGAGGAGGAGGAGATAGGAGGAGGAGAGAGGAGGAAGAGAGAGGAGGAAGAGAGAGGAGGAAGAGAGAGAAGGAAGAGAGAGGAAGATGAGAGAGGAGGAAGAGAGAGGAGGAAAAGGGAGGAGGAAGAGAGAGGAAGAGGAGAGAGGAGGAAGAGAGAGGAGGAAGTGAGAGAGAGAGGAGAGAGGAGGAGGAGAGAGGAGGAAGAGAGAGGAGGAAGAGAGAGGAAGAGGAGAGAGGAGGAAGAGAGAGGAGGAAGAGAGAGGAAGAGGAGAGAGGATTAGGAGGGAGGAGGAAGAGAGAGGAAGAGGAGAGAGGAGGAAGAGAGAGGAGGAAGAGAGAGGAAGAGGAGAGAGGATTAGGAGGGAGGAGGAAGAGAGAGGAAGAGGAGAGAGGAGGAAGAGAGAGGAGGAAGAGAGAGGGAGAGGAGAGAGGAGGAAGAGAGAGGTGGAAAAGGGAGGAGGAAGAGAGAGGAAGAGGAGAGAGGAGGAGGAGAGAGGTGGAAAAGAGAGGAGGAAGAGAGAGGAGGAAGAGAAAGAAGGAAGAGAGAGGAGGAAGAGAGAGGAGGAAGAGAGAGGAGGAAGGGAGAGGAAAAGGAGAGAGGAGGAAGTGGTGGAGGAAAGAGAGGAGGAAGGGAGAGGAGGAAGAGAGAGGCGGAAGAGAGAGGAAGAGGAGATTGGAGGAAGAGAGAGGAGGAAGAGAGAGGAGGAAAAGGGAGGAGGAACAGAGAGGAAGAGGAGAGAGGAGGAAGAGAGAGGAGGAAGAGAAAGGAAGAGGAGAGTGGAGAAGAGAGAGGAGGAAGAGAGAGGAGGAAAAGGGAGGAGGAACAGAGAGGAAGAGGAGAGAGGAGGAAGAGAGAGGAGGAAGAGAAAGGAAGAGGAGAGAGAAGGAGGATAGAGGAGGAAGAGAGAGGAGGAAGAGAGAGGAGGAAGAGAGAGGAGGAAGAGAGAGGAAAATGAGAGCGGAGGAAGAGAGAGGAAAAGGAGAGAGGAGGAAGAGAGAGGAGGAAGACAGAGGAAAAGGACAGAGGAGGAAGTGGTGGAGGAAAAGAGCGGAGGAAGAGAGAGGAGGAAGAGAGAGGCGGAAGAGAGAGAGGAAGAGCAGAGTGGAGGAACAGAGAGGAGGAAGAGAGAGGAGTAAGAGAGAGGAAAAATAGTAGGAAAAGAGAGGAGGAATAGAGAGGAGGAAGAGAGAGGAGGAAGAGAGAGGAAGAGGAGAGTGGAGGAAGAGAGAGGAGGAAGAGAGAGTGAGAGGAGAGAGGAGGAAGAGAGAGGAGGAAAAGGAGGAGGAACAGAGTGGAAGAGGAGAGAGGAGGAAGAGAGAGGAGGAAGAGAAAGGAAGAGGAGAGAGAAGGAGGAGAGAGGAGGAAGAGAGAGGAGGAAGAGAGAGGATGAAGAGAGAGGAAAAGGAGAGAGGAGGAAGTGGTGGAGGAAAAGAGAGGAGGAAAAGAGAGGAGGAAGAGAGAGGCGGAAGAGAGAGGAAGAGGAGAGTGGAGGAAGAGAGAGGAGGAAGAGAGAGGAGTAAGAGGGAGGAAAAATAGTAGGAAAAGAGAGGAGGAATAGATAGGAGGAAGAGAGAGGAGGAAGAGAGAGGAAGAGGAGAGTGGAGGAAGAGAGAGGAGGAAGAGTGAGGGAGAGGAGCGAGGAGGAAAAGAGAGGAGGAAGAGAAAGGAAGAGGAGAGAGAAGGAGGAAAGAGGAGGAAGAGAGAGGAGGAAGAGAGAGGAGGAAGAGAGAGGAGGAAGCGAAAGGAAGAGGAGAGAGAAGGAGGAGAGAGGAGGAAGAGAGAGGAGGAAGAGAGAGGAGGAAGAGAGAGGAAAATGAGAGAGGAGGAAGAGAGAGGAAAAGGGGAGAGGAGGAAGTGGTGGAGGAAAAGAGAGGAGGAAGAGAGAGGAGGAAGAGAGAGGAGGAAGAGAGAGGAAGAGGAGAGAGTATTAGGAGATAGGAGGAAGATAGAGGAAGAGGAGAGATGAGCAGGAGAGAGGAGGAAGAGAGAGGAAGAGGAGAGAGGAGGAAGAGAGAGGAGGAAGAGAGAGGAAATGTAGAGAGGAGGAAAGAGAGTAGAAAGAGAGAGGAGGAAGAGAGAGGAGGAAGAGATAGGAGGAAGAGAGAGGAGGAAGAGAGAGGAAAAGGAGAGAGGAGGAAGTGGTGGAGGAAAAGAGAGGAGGAAGAGAGAGGAGGAAGAGAGAGGAGGAAGAGAGAGGAGAAGAGAGAGGAAAAGGAGAGAGGAGGAAGTGGTGGAGGAAAAGAGAGGAGGAAGAGAGGAGTACGGGAAGAGGAAGAGAGAGGAGGAAGAGAGAGGCGGAAGAGAGAGGAAGAGGAGAGTGGAGGAAGAGAGAGGAGGAAGAGAGAGGAGGAGAGAGAGGAAGAGGAGAGTGGAGGAAGAGAGAGAGGAAGAGAGAGGGAGAGGAGAGAGAAGGAGCAGAGAGGAGGAAGAGAGAGGAGGAAGAGAGAGGAGGAAGAGAGAGAAGGAAGAGAGAGAAGAGGAGAGAGAGGAAGAGAGAGAGGAAATGGAGGAGGAACAGAGTGGAGGAGGAGGAGAGAGGAGGAAGAGAGGAAGAGGAGAGAGGAGGAAGAGAGAGGAGGAAGAGAGAGGAAAGTAGAGAGGAGGAAAAGAGAGGAGAAAGAGAGAGGAGGAAGAGAGAGGAGGAAGAGAAAGGAGGAAGAGAGAGGAGGAAGAGAGAGTAAAATAGGAGAGGAGGAAGAGAGATGAAAAGCAGAGAGGAGGAAGTCGTTGAGGAAAAGAGAGGAGGAAGAGAGGAGGAAGAGACGAGGAAGATAG